>NC_080169.1:94269318-94569318 GCF_950295315.1 Erinaceus europaeus | reverse complement strand
AAGCAAAAGACCTTCATATTAGATGCTCTGAGGTCTTGGGTTCAATCCTGAGCACTACCCTATGTCAAAGCTGAGTAGTGCTCTGGTAGTGAAAATAAACAAAATAAATAGTACTGCTTATTAAATTCTAAAAAATAAAAATAAAAAAATATCACTAAATGACACAGCACTAATTGCCCATCTCATATATTTGGGCTCTAAGTACTTTAGATGCTTCAGAACTAAAATAAATAAATAAATAAAAAATAAAAGGACTCCAGGAGTGTTAGATTTGTCATGCAGTCACTGAACCCAAGCAGTAACAGTAGTAGTAATAAATAATACTAATAATAAACAAATAAAGTCTTAAATCTATTTATTAAACATTTGATTCAGTATATCTAGCAAAAAATAATCTCAGGTCAAGAGGGATATAGACAAAGATTTTGATTTTTAATTATGGACCCAGCAAAATCATCCTTAATTTCTTTTTTCTTTTTAATTTTTTAATTTCTTTATTGGGGAATTAATGTTTTACATTCCACAGTAAATATAATAGTTTGTACATGCATAACATTTCCCAGTTTTCCATATAACAGTACAATCCCTACTAGGTCCTCTGTCATCCTTTTTGGACCTGTATTCTTCCCCCCACCCACCCCAGAGTCTTTTATTTTGGTGCAATACACCAATTCCAGTTCAGGTTCTACTTATTTTTTTTCTTCAGATCTTTTTCAACTTCTGCCTGAGAGTGAGGTCATCCCATATTTATCCTTCTGTTTCTGACTTATTTCACTTAACATGGTTTTTTCAAGCTCCATCCAAGATCGGCTGAAAATGGTGAAGTCACCGTATCCTTAATTTCTTAACCCACAGAAATGCTAAGATAATATTTTTACACCTCTACATTCTAAGGTACTCCTTTTTAAAACAGAGATGGTGTTACAGGGAACCAAAGAAAGAGTAAAAGAGACCATAACACTAAAGTTCTCTTCAGTGTGGAAGAGGCTATTTTGCCAGCATGGAGGTTACTTTTTTGAACATCTATAAATGACTTATAAAAGTTCCTTAAAATGCTTTCTCTGCATCTATTAAGATAATCATGTGGTTTTTGGTTTTGCTTTTATTGTTGTGGTGAATGACATTGATTGACTTATGTATGTTGAACCAGCCTGTTGGGCAGCCCCCCTGCTCTGCTCCATTGCTGATGCTGTGGTCTATTTACATAATCATTGTTTTGCTTGAGACCTGCCCTGCCTGCAGGGTATTGGTTAATCCTACTGGTTAGAACCTTTGCAACAGCTGATACGGAAGCTTTCTCCCTTCACACTCTTTTCTCCACCCCCTCTCCTAGCCATTTCCTTTTCCCACTTGGTACTTCCAGTTAAAGATATATATGAAGGCGTTATCTCTAATCAATAAAGGCATAGCATAGCGTTCCCGCTCTGCCACGAGTTCCTTGTCTCTTTCACAAGTCGATGAGTAATCAGCAGCCCAGGTTGGCTCTGCTTTAGTTCTCTCCAACCCAGAGAGCATATGCCCAGGAAGAAATGTCCGCGAAGCTAGCCCGGCATTCTGGGCTAGCTTTTTAAAATTATTTATTCTTTTTTATTGCCACCAGGGTTGTTGCTGGGTGTTGGAACTACAAATATACCCCTCCCTGCAGCCACCGCCACCCCCTTTTCCCCTATTCTATTTAATAGGACAGAAAGAAATTTAATGGAGAGGATATATACACACAGATAGAGAGATAGAGATAGAGATAGAGATAGAGATAGAGATAGAGATAGATAGAGAGAGAGATAGAGATATAAATATACATTACTATTCCTGAAGCATCCCCACTGCAGGAGGAGACCACAAGGGGGGGAGCAAGGCCTCAAACCTGCATCCTTGCACATGGTAATGTGTGTGCTCAGCCAGATGCGCCACTACCAGGCCATCTTAATATTACCTTTCTTTTTCTTTTCCTTTCTTTCTTTTTTTTTTTTTTTTTTGCCTCCAGGGTTATTGCTGGGGCTTAGTGCCTGCACTATGAATCCACTGCTCTTAGAGGCTATTTTTTCCCCTTTTTTACCCTTGTTTTTTATTGAACTATGAATCCACTGCTCCTGGAGGCCATTTTTCCCATTATTTTGTCCTTGTTGTTGTCTTTGTTGTTGTTGTTGTTGTTATTTTTTTAGTGTTGCCATTGCGGTTGTTGTTGCTGGATAGGAGAGAGAGAAATTGAGAGAGGATAGGGAAGACAGAGAAGGAGAGAGAAAGATAGAAGCCTGCAGATCGGCTTTACCACTTGCTGGTGAAGTGACTCCCTCCCCTTACTTTGGTCCCTGTGCTTCGCACTATTGGTGCTTAATCTGCTGCGCTACTGCCCAGCACTGCCATTTTATTTTAAAATATATATAATATATATTTCTTCTACCCCTCTCTTTATCTGAGTGTAAGTCTCATTTTACGGACAAATTCTTTCCCTTTACCAGGGAAGTAGGAGCAGTATCCTGAGGCCTCTTTTCAATCTCTTTTCAATCAAGGCAAGAGTGATAGAACCCAAGAGTAAGCAGTCCTTCACAAGAGACAGAGCCTATGTTAACATTAATGCTAACTTGTAAAGAGAAAAAAAAAGACCCATTTCACAGCCAGACTAAACTGGAATCTAACCTTAGCAGTAAAAATCCTGTGGCAAGACAACAAATGCTCATGTCTTACTCACAGGAACAAAGCCCTTTAAAGGTTGGAGTGAGAGAGAGCCCTTTGTTCTTGGTATAAAGTCTGAAGGAAAGTGTTTGTCTCACTCAGATAAGGGAAAGAAGAAGGGATTGTGTTTGGCTGAAATACCACCAATTCGTACTTTTCTTATTAAATTTTCATGAATGAATGATTTCACTGAGAACTATTTTCACAGACTTTAAAATGGTCACTAAAATTTTTGCCAGTAGTTTCACTGGGCATCCACATGTTATGTTATACAGAACAGCTGGGCATATTTGGCCTGTTCAGTGTTGTGCAAATTATCAGGTGCTGTTGGAGTATCCAAGCGTATAAGTTACTATGATAGATGAACACAGGATTATAAGAAACAAACTTACTCTTTTTGGCATTGAATAGTCTTTAAATCAAGGAGAAATAGGTGCAAATTTGTGTGGTAGACCAACACTAAAAAATGTTTAAATGTTTTCAGTGTAGTTTAACATTGATTTGTATCTTCTTATGGCTACACTATGCTTCACTGAGAAACTACTAGCTCGTGATTTAATATGAGACTAAGCAAGGGTGATGAAATATGTGTACTGCATTACACATTAATGTTCTTGTTTGAATATTTGGAAAGGATGAAAAATAAATAATAAAAAAGAAAAGAAAGCAAGCTAGTCCCACCAAACTGAAAAAATACTGTGTAGTATATCTGATTTGGATAGTCACAACAAAAATTAACATCCAAAATCTCTCATATGCACTGAAACAAAGTCATGTGCTTGGCTTACTTGTACTCATATTTCTCAAACTTGTTTATCACTTGAGACTCTTTTTAGGTATCAGCTATAAGATGTCCTCAATACAACGCTGTGATGAACGCAATTCAGAAAACTTTAGAATACTAAAATATGTTCAGAATGAATGGAAAGCTTCTAATTCATAAAACTGATGAACATAAACACAGGATGAGTGAATATACTTAGTATTAACCCTAATGGAAAAAGTTCCATTGTTGGGGAAAATATGAAAGCTGGATATCTTTTGAGTTGTCTAAGGGAAATCAAAAAGAGAATATACTTAAGACATGTGCTTGAAAATCTTAAGCAGTGTTAGTATTTCAGTGCTTGGTGATTAATTTAAAATTTCTGCATGCTTCAGAATTATTCAGTCACTAATGTAAGGTGGGTGATTAAGGGATGATTTAAAATAAAAAATGCAATGTGAATATGAAATAGTTGAGTGGATTTTACATGTAACAGAAATTAATGCTGAACTTGTTTACAAAAAAAATTAAGTCTACAAAATTTCAATATCATAAGCATATTCTACCCTAAAAATTTTGAAAGGTAGCATGTACATTATGCTCATTTGAAAATTAATTCTGTTAATTTGTTAATCAAAATAATAATTGTAGACAACCCTATTCTCATCCTGTACCCAGAAGAAACAATGTTTTAAGGGAAAAATCTATCAGTAAGGCTTACTCATTGTTACAACCCCATACCTCATGCTGAAAAGTACTGCAAAGAAAGAATATAGCCTCATTTTGAAAAACAGTTTAGGATATTTTTGGCTTGTAGTACCACTGCCTCATATCAGTATGATTTCACCATTCTGGGTCAATGTTTTCATCAACTTTGCTTTGAAAAGAGAGACAGAAATATGGGGAAAAAACACTACAGAACCAGAGTTATCTGGTGCTATAAGACTCCCATGTGGTGCTTAGGGCTTCAATATGTGTCACAGCTATGGCAAGGCACATTCTACAAGGTGAACTATGCCTTATCTCAGTTTCACAATTTTTTAAAAGAATTTATTTATTTATTTATTCATTCATGAGAAAGATAGGAGGAGAGAAAGAACCAGCCATCACTCTGGGACATGTGCTGCTGAGGATCGTACTCAGGACTTCATAGTCGAGAATCCAGTGCTTTATCCACTGCGCCACCTCCCGGACCACACTTTAACAATTTTTGAGAGACGTTAAATGCACATCTTCCACGTACATTCAAAACCTAGGATATTTCCCTGAAAGAATAAAAAAGCATAAATCTATAGAAGTAATTTTCTATGAACACTTGCTATAGCTTTAATTATAATCAAAACCTTCAGAAGGCACACAATTCTGTGAATGGGTAAATAAAGTGTGACAAGTTTGTACAATGGAGCATAACACAAAAGGAAAAAGTAAGCACATTTTTCATAAATCACAATACAGAAAAAGCATAACATTACTAGATGTTTGTGGAAACTAAGGAAACCTGGAGACTTAATAGGCTGTGGGTAACTAGATTGGCTTCTTCCATATTGAAGGAATATAGTGGTTGGTGTGTATGGAGTGAAACTGTATACTGCAATCTTAAAATCTTGTAATCTACTCTTAGTCACAAATAAAAAATAAATAAAAATATAATGGAATATGAGGACTTTATAATATAGTCTACTGTTTTGTCATTAATTATGGAAGATGTGAATTTCTTATGGAAGATGTGAATTTCTTAATTTTGACTGGTGTTTCACCATTATAAAATATATTAGCATTAAGGAACTAGACAACAGGTAGAGAGGGAATGGCTTATTGTATTATCTTTGTAACTTTTCTACAAATCAAAAAAAATCACAAAAAAATGTATTTCTCAAGTAATTAACTGTTAATACATAGTATATGAAGGATGAATCTAAAATTATTATGCAGAGTGAAAAAAGTCAAATGAAAGGCATTGCATATATAACTGTATTTGCATAAAACTCAAAACAATGGAAACTCATTTAATGACTAGGTGATCAGTGGTTACGTGTGGTTGTGACAAGGGAGGGTGAAAGAGGCAAAAAGGAGGATTGCAAAAGATAAGAATAAACTTGGGCATGAAAATAATTATCTAGATTGTGATGATCGCTTCATGGGTGTGTATGTCTGTCAAATTTTATTTTAATTTGTACATTTCATTGTGTCAATTATACTTTAACAGAGTTTCTAAGATAGCTAATTTAAATATTACTTTCCATCTTAAATGAAATGATAGGCAAAATAACAAGAATTAGTAGGCAGAATAATAGAAACAAATTTAAAAGAATAATACAAATGTTATTTTTATTGACCTTTTAATTTAAACTAGTAAATATATAGAACTGTTATTTTCAGGGAAAGCGATAAAATCTATTTTAATACAATGAAGTATTTACAAAGAAAAACTAAGTTTCTATATGTGGGAGGTGCAGACCCTCCAACCTGGATAAGAGGCCTGTCACTTCTACACTGAGTATTGAGGAGGCAGACCTCAAGGCCGACCTGGCCTAAAGGCGTGTCCCTCCTGGACTCTGTAGGCTGAGATGGCACCGAGCACAGGGGCAGGGGAGCTGCCTCCTTACACAACATACCCTTAAGATTCCCGTTTCTCATGCTTGACCGATATGTGACCTCCCTTTATAAGGCCATAACTTGTGTCTTTATAGGCTGGTAACTTGCCTTTGAGCCTGAGCTGGATATGAGAAGCAGGTGTAACCTAAGAGCATAAATAAGGTGCACCTGGGGGGTAACAGGGCTGTCAGTGTCACGTGCTTTCCTCATTGGGTCCTACATACTTCTCCTATGTTCCTATTGGCTGTTGATCAGTATATCTCACCCTGTGTCTGAACAGTGAACAAGCTGTCTCTCTGAAGCAAGCCTGGAGGTTGGTCCTTTCCTTGTCCTTTCCTCTCGCTTTACCCTCACTGGCCTATTCCCTTGTTGCACCCAGCAACATCTATATGTTGTTTCAATTTCCCTCTAGATTTATAGAGGGTGTACTTGACATATAGGAATTATATTCAAGAACTTGAGGTTTTGGTATGTGTACATATTTTGAAAAGAGCTCCACAGTCATGCTAATTTGCATGTCCAATGTTTCATAGAGTTGCCATTTTCTTTATTTATGAGGGGGCGCAAAAGATAGGCATTCTGGGGCCTGGTGGTGGTGCATCCGGTTGAGTACACATGTTACAGTGCTCAAGGACCTGGGTTCGAGCCCCCCAGTTCCCACCTGCAGGAGGAAAGCTTTGCAAGTGGTGAAGAAGTGCTGCAGGTGTCTCTATTTCTCTCTCCCTATCTCCTCTACCCTCTCAATTTCTGGCTGTCTCTATCCAATAAAGATAATTAAAAAAAAATTTTAAACTTTTAAAAAAAGATAGACATTCTTAGTAAAGAATTCAGTACCTTCAAGTCAACTTGCTGTGCTCTAGATCTCAGGTATCTATTTTCTGTATTGAAACATTCATTACAGATTTTGATGACTATTTCAGTCTCCCCTTCCCTCTTATTCCTTGCCCACTCCATTGATTCAGTCAGAACTGGACTTGGGGGCAGTGGTGGGGCACCTGGCTGAGCACACATAATACGCAAGGCCCAGGATTCTTCCCGGTCTTGCCTGCAGTTGGAAAGCTTAGCGAGTGGTGAAGCAGTGTTGCAGTTGTCTCTCTGTTTCTCTCCCTCTGTATCTCCCACTCCCCTCTTGATTTCTGGCTATCTCTATCCAATAAATAAATAAAGATAATAAAAAATATCAAAAAGAAATGGATTTGGCTTAGGCTTATACCAACAATTGTATAACTGTGTATAAGATGATAAAGTTTTTAAGAGTCTAAAATAGAAGAGAAAGCATTTACTTCTCTGGGTGTTGTGACTACAAAAGGAGATGATACATATGAAACAGCCAGCATGGAGCATAGAATATGGTGGATACCCAAGCAATAATAGATATTATATTAGATGATATACAGTTACGTATGTGTTCATACATGATATGCATATATCATACGTATACATTATATGTCTGTCATGCTGTATTCTATCTTAACCCTTTATCGTATACAGTCCTTAATATCTATAACAATGAATTCTGCTCATATAAGTGTTTAGTAAGTATTTATAGTATGAATTTCTCTCTGTAACCAAAGTATGATTCAAATGATGTACATGCAGTCCCACAGTCCCTTTCTTACTGTCTTTATATTGTTCTTTGTTCAGCATTTGCAGTTCCTTCCATCAGCATATTTTTCTACTTATGGCCTTGTCTCTTCAGCACTGATATACTTAGATAAAGATGAAAGCATAAATGTGGATTTTTATTATACAACCTTTATAGCACTCCCTTCAGAAGTTTCCATGAATAAGTCCCAGGTTGAAAGCTACTTCTATTTCTCATGAATATATCCTAGTATTATGCTTTTTGTTTTTCCTTTTTACAGAATGGTTTCCTACAAATTATTTTAAGACAATGAAACATATGTTCTCAACCTGGTGCACCACCCCCCGGCCCCTCATATGATTTTCATTAGTTGAGTTGAATAAATTTTCTAACTTTATCTCTTTTTAAAAATAAATCTTGCTAACTTTTATCTCTGAAACCATTTATGAAAGAGATGGGCTTTATATAACACACTGAGCTTAAATTTATAAAAGAATATTTAAAATCTAATCACACAATGCAGTCAAGATCGATTTTAATACTGCAGTGCCTCTATAGAAATAGCAATGTTTTATTAGGAACAGTTCAGAAGCCATTCCAATCAATCTTCAAAAGAATCTCTTAAATATATCCTACCATTTTAGCATAAGATAATCTAAAAATAAAAGTTCGTTTTCAAATGATTTTTAATATCTCAATAGCTGAAGGCAAAAGTTTTTTTAAAAAAATATTCCAAAATTCCTGTTTTGGAATGCTGTGCAAAACAGGTGCATTTGTATATTAGTAACTACCATGCATGTTCAACAAATATGTTTTCTTGCTCTTTTAATAAAACAGGATTAAAGCATGCCTTTAGGATTCATTCTAAAGTCTGTGGACTTTAGTGCTTGAGACAGAAAATAACCTCCATGGCATAATGGTTATTTAAACATTTTACTGAAAATAAATGGGAATAATTTAGTTATGAAAAGCTTACTCGTTATTCATGCTGTGCCAATTCTTTAGCACAAGAGTAAATGCCAGTCGTAAAATCTTGTTATGTGTAAGATCCCCAACTTCAGATCCTGTGTCATGATATAGCATTTCTTTTGACTCTCAATAGTCTTCTCTCTCAACTCTATCCCACTAAAAATTTTAATTACATATTTATTTATTGGATAGATACAGAGAGGAACTGAGAATGGAAGAGGAGGAAGAGAGAAAAAGAGGCAGAAAAACACCTGCAGCCCTGCTTAACCATTCAGGAAACTTTCCCCCTGCAGGGGGGGCCAGGGGCTTGCACCTGTCTGTCATCTCTCTTCATGAGGAGTCTAAAGTCTGAAATTTGACAGATAGTTACTGCAATAGGCATTACAGGTCAGTCACTTAAAGACAGTCATAGTATCTGTTGAATGACAAGGTAAATAGAGCTACTGTTCTTTTCATTTTTCTCAACATGGAGAAACTGTTCTCTTTCTGTTGTCGTTGGTGTGTGCGTGTGTCTGTGTGTGTGTCTAGATCAGAGTTCCCTGTGGTATAAAACTAATTTGACATTTGCTGTTTAACTTGCAAAGTGAAAATGTATGTTAAAAAGAACCTAAGTAAAGTGCATTTGTGGAAAAGACTCACCTTCAGTTCAAAGCAAGAAATGCTAGAGTGCTTGTCTGAGCAGATAAATCATAAAATAAGGGGAGGAAAATAACCTCCCAGTTTCTCCTAAAACTGAAAGTTAAGTTATTTATTTACCTATTTATTTTGCCACCAGACTTATTGTTGAGGCTTGGTGCCTGCATGCATGGTTCTACCATTCCTGGTTTCCATTTTTTTAATAATGGGTAAGAGACAGAAACTAGAGGGTAAGAGATAGAAAAAGAGAGAAGGAGAGATACTTACTCCAGGGCTTGTGAAGCCTCCTCCCACTGCAAGTGGGTATTGGGGACTTGGAACCTGGTTTTTGTACATGTTTCTATGTGCGGTCCACCTGGTAAGCCAGCCACTGCCTCTGAAAATTTATATATTTAAATGAAATACAGTAAATAAAATGCTTAAAATTATTTTTTCTATCTTTTGAATATTCCTTATCCTTGAAGTGATAAAATCTATGTCATGATAACATCACCCTTTAGACAATTTTAGCAAAGCACTATTTTAAAGAATATACTTATTCAGGGGCCAGGCGGTAGTGAACCTAGTTAAGCACACACAGTATAGTGCACAAAGACCCATGTTTAAGCACCTGGTCTCCACCTGCATGGGGAAAACTTCACAAGTAGTGAGGCAGGGCTGCAGGTTTCTCTGTCTCTTTCCCTCTCTGTCTCCTCCTCCCCTCTATATATCCAATAACAAATAAATTAAATAAATAAGAAAATACATCTAGATAGCAGTAAATTCAGAATAAGGCTGTTCTATATCATCTGTAAGTTTTATATATTATCTTGGAAATATAGTTCTTAGCACATAAAAAGCATTTCCATTTATAGTCAGTTAAGGCATTTCATCAAGGAGCTGTAATGTTTTATTAAACATTTAATAATAATTACATGGATGTTTAAGTCATTGCACTTTAGACCAAAGGCTTTTTAATGTACTCCAGTATTTCTTTGTATAGGAAATGTAAGTTCTAACAAAAAAAGTTCAGTTTATATTTCCAAAGACACACTCAAAATAAACAAGCCTGAAAAATTCTTAGTAGAGGGCTTCTTCTTCTCCTCCTTCTTTTTCTACTATGAAACGGTGACTGGATTATCTCCAAGATCTATTGATATTAAAAAATAATGTGATTCCTCTAATTTCATCTCAGGTAGTTCACTTTTTAACAAAGTCCCATAACCTAGATATACACCAGTTTCTGTGAGAGAGAGCTTATGTGCACATGTATCCATAAACTACTGCAAAATATATACCTGAAAGCAGAAGTACACTAGAGTTTTCAGTGAGTACCTCCCTAACACTTCCTCTCCACTATTCCAAGCTTGGGATCCATGATTGCTCAACAAATTGTTTGGCTTCATATGTTAACTCTCTTTTCAATCACCAGGTTCCAGATGCCACCAGGATGCGGGCCAGGCTTTCCTGGATTGAAGACCCCACCAATGTGTCCTGGAGCTCAGCTTCCCCAGAGACACACCCTACTAGGGAAAGAGAGAGGCAGACTGGGAGTATGGGCCGACCAGTCAACGCCCATGTTCAGCGGGGAAGCAATTACAGAAGCCAGACCTTCTACCTTCTGCAACCCTCAACGACCCTGGGTCCATGCTCCCAGAGGGCTAGAGAATGGGAAAGCTAATGGGAGGGGGTGGGTCATGGAGATTGGGTGGTGGGAATTGTGTGGAGTTGTACCCCTCCTACCTTATGTTTTTGTTCATTAATCCTTTCTTAAATAAAAAATTAAAAAATAATAATAATGTGATTCTATAGTGGACAAGCATCAGGACTTGACATTTATGGCTATGATTGAATTTTTTCTTTATTCAGGGTGGTCTAGTAGTTATGTTTAAGAAAAAGAGCTTCTTTATTTTCTCAGCATCAGAATATGTGACAGGGATCCCGTGTTAAACAAATTAAGACAGAACAATTAAAACTATTAGAAATTTCTGTGTCTGAAATTGCATAAACTATTCAACAGTCTGGTGGATAAAAAGGTTCTAGACATTGCTCTCTCCTTTTCCTTGTTTTCCTTTTCTCTTAGTTTATGGTAATTGTTCCCTCCTTTGTCCTGCCTTTAATCTTTTTTTTAACTTTTTAAAATCTTTTTTCTAAACTTTATTTATTTATGTATTAGTGGATAGAGACAGAGAGAAATTGAGGGGGAGGGGAGATAGATAATGGAGAGAGATAGAGAGACACCTGTAACCCTGCAACTTGTGAAGCTTTCCCCCTGCAGGTGGGGACCCAAGGCTTGAACACAGGTCCTCGTGCACTGTAGCATGTGCATTTAACCAGGTGCACCACTGCTTGGCCCCAATATATATTTTTTCAAGGAAATAGCCCATTTCTTTCTCATGCATTTGGTATTGGTAGCAAAACTGTAAATCTTTAATAGTCAAGAGACATATATAACAAGTGCCAGCATTATGAAAAAAAATTAAAAATCTTAGATGTCCACAGATTTAAAAAAAGAGAGAGAGACCTCACAATTTAAAGGAAATATTTCACTGTCTTTTCAATAAACTTCACATTAAATCCCTGGAGACACTATTAGAGTACTTTTTATTTCTTCCTAATAAAGTCACAGAGACTGTAGTTATTATCTCACAAATGTTGTGCATTAGAGAAAGAGGTATCCTCATCAAGTGTTTTTGCTTTACTATGGCTTACAGTTAAGTACAGGAATAAAAGCAACATCAAGATAAAGCCCACTTTCTTCTAGTTTTTATTGAGACTGTATTGTGGGGAAAGAAATTCTTTTATTTTAGCATGGTGTGTATGTGTACATCTATATATAAATATAGATGTACACATACATACATATATGTCTCTGTCTCTATGTTTATCTCTCTCTTCTGTTATTTACTCTCTAGTTAAAAAGGGGAAAATGGCTACTGTGAGCAGTACAGTTGTGCAGGCAGTGACCCTAAGTGATAACCCAGGAGAAAAGAAGAGAGGTAAAACTGTGAAAGAAATAAAGGGAGAGAATAAGGAAAAAAAAAAAAAAAGGAAAGAAGAAATGAAGGAAGGGAGGGAGGGAAAATTTCAGAGGGATATGTTGAAGTGTATGAAAATTGTGGCCTATAAAAAATGTCAATATCATAGTCCCATAAGTTTCTGGAGAGTTATTTGACATTTTTAAGTGTGTCAAGAGTTGCTATCTGAACTTACAGTACCCAAATAAAAAAAATAAAAGTAAAAAAAGATGTTCAAGCAGTCACATTCAGCTGGAATGCCAGTTCTAAGAACTACAATATTCCTTGAAATCCCTCTATGATTTCCAACTGCCTACCATTGACTAAAACTTAAAATATTACCACCAAGAGTACAAAATATGAAGTCATGCTGATAGATAATCAGAGAGACATTATATTTAGAAAGTAACAATTTGAGTGCAAAAAAATTAAAGTAAAACATACCTTTCTGCTTATATCTGCTAGTTTAGAAGACAAAAACTATATAATAAAGTTACAGATGATTAGGATTAAAGAAGTACAGTAGTTGCCATTCTGACAGGTAATACATCATACAGTGCCATTTTAAAGAACAATATAATTATATCCACATTGCCCAAGCAGTGATGCATTTGGGAACCTTGTCATTTTCCTTTCACAGAAACATTATGAGTCTTTTTATTTATAGTCATTTGGGATTGCTGAAATGCATCCAGAACTCACTGATTCCATTGCCCTGTGTTGCTTTTTAAAACAAGACCTTAAGAAGCAATTCATGAGACTCCCTCATCCCCTTGTATCTACTTTTAGACAAAATTAAGATTAGAGATCAACTTTTCCTTTAAGTGTCTATGGGCTCACCGTGGCGTGAAAACATTTCATTCATTCTTCCTGAAATCTGTCTCAGATATCTATAGTAACAAGCAAAGTAAATATAAATGAAAATAAAGTAAAGATATATGAAACTGTAGGTAAATGCATATCATCTCAACTTTCTAGACATGGTTACTTTTTTGAAATATGAGAAGATAGTCTAAAAGAATTTAATATTGTTAGTCATGCTACATGTGCATGATTTGCACAGCTCATACTCTTTTTTTATACCAAAATAGGTACCAGATAATTGAATTATAATACATCACTTATGAAATGTGCATGTCATTGGAAACTCTGGAACCATGTCTAAAAGCTATTTAAAACTAAGAAGGCAAATTTTAAAAGGTGAAGGCACAAGATGTGTATTTATCTTATCTGATTATAAGTCTTTTTCTTTTGGGGGGGTTCTAAGCTGATTTTTTAAATTTTTATTTATTTAATAATAATTCTAAGTCTTTTGCTTATAGTCTTGAGCAGAACACCTTTCTCTAGACCTCATGTGCTAACAGATACCCTAAGTAAGCATTGTAGTAGAGTTAGAGTAACCATTCTCCCAAAATAGTTCATGTGCTAATTTTCAAAACCACTGAACAGCCCTTTACAAAATAAAAGGTGGTTTTCAGATGGGATTAGGTTAGAGATGTTGAAATAGGAAGTTTTTTTTTTTCTCTCCAGGGCAGGGTTATAGCTGAGGCTTGGTGCCAGCACTAAGAATCCACTGCTCCTGGAGGCCATTTTTTTCCAATTTATTGTTAAAGGGTAGGATAGAGAGAAATTGAGGGAGTAGGGGAAGATAGAGAGAGGGAGAGGAAAATAGACACCTTCAGACCTGCTTCACCACTTGTGAAGTGACTCCCCTGCAGGTGGGGAGCCAGGGGCTTAAACCAGGATCCTTGTGCAGGTCCCTTATGTTTCATACTATATACTCAAAAGACCATTTTAAACACACCAGATAACCCCTATATAATGAAAGAACCTTGTGAGTGGCTGAAGTTAGTCAGATTTACCAGTGCAACACTGAGGACTTTAAAGATAGAAGGGGGCAAGACACAAGCTAAAGAAGGTAGATTGCTGGAGTTGGGCAGTAGCCAGTGTATTAAGCGCACCGGGTTAAGCGCACGTGGCAAAAAACGCAAGGACCCGCATTAGACCCGGGCTCCCCACCTGTAGGGCAGTCACTTCGCAAGTGGTGACGTAGGTATGCAGGTGTCTATCTTTCTCTCCCCCTCTCTGTCTTCCCCTCCTCCCTCCATTTCTCTCTGTCCTATACAACAATGACGACAACAATAATAACTACAACAATAAAACAAGGGCAACAAAAGGGAATAAATAAATAAAATATATATAAAAAGAAAGAGAGGTAAAAGGAACCTTTCTTAAAAAAAAAAAAAGAATGCAGATTGTATCTCCTAAAATCTGAAAGAGACAACAAAGCACATTCTTGAGTTTCTATAAGGAATACAAGGGATCATCATATAACATCGTTACTATTCATAAAGAAGAAATTCTGGGGAGTCGGGCAATAGCGTATCGAATTAAGCACACGTGGCACAAAGCACAAGGACTGGCCTAAGGATCCCAGTTTGAGCCCCCAGCTCCCCACCTGCAGGGGTGTCACTTCACAAATGGTGAAGCAGGTCAGCAGGTGTCTATCTCTTTCTACCCCTCTTTGTCTTCCTCTCCTCTCTCCATTTCTTTCTGTACTATCCAGCAACGATGACAACAATAATAACTACAACAATAAAACAACAAGGGCAATAAAAGGGAATAAATAAATAAAATAAAATATTTTTAAAAAATTTAAATTATTTGGATCACTATAAACAAATTAGTATTTTTTTATCTGTCCAGTTTCATTGTTTTACTTTAAGTTTCAATTTCCAAGAAACTATTGAGGACACTAAGTGAAGGCTTATGTTACAAGTCTGACATCACTTAATTTAAATTAAGACTTCTACTCTCCAGAACGCTGAGACAATAAATTGTGTTGCTTTAAGTAATTAAACTTGTGATAACTTGTTATGACAACAATATTAGCCTACTGAAGACATGTTGACTTAGCTCTAACACTACCAGCCCTAAAGATTCCTTTTGACTTCTATTTCAGTTTGACACTTGTTCATTAATTTATTCAGAAAATTGTATTAGATACTGAGCATATATCTATATGGAAAGATAGGATCCTTGTATGGTATCTGGTGGATGTAAAGTAATCTTGTTCCTACCACTTCTAAATAGTCAAAGTCTTCTCAATAATGTGTCTTTCAGAGTCTGGGCCCAGGTTAGAGTTCCACTCCCCATCTGTGGGCGAAGAGAGGGAAGCTTCGCTGGTGGTAAAGCTGATCTGCAGACGTCTTTCTTTTTTCCCTTACTCTCTATCTTAGCCTCCCCTCTCAATTTCTTTGTCTCATTTAATAAGAAAAAGAAGGGGGCGGTGATGGACTCATCTTGTAGGCACTGAGCTCTGTGATAATTTTGGCTGGACAAAAAAAGTGTCTTCCATTTTATCTTTTCTCCAGTATAATAGATCCTACTTTTATACCAAGAAATATAGGATCCAACACATCTCTTGACTAGGAATATTAAAAGTGGCCCCACTTCAAGTATAAGCACACATTGTAAATACTATAAGTCAGGTACAGATCTCCTCAATAAGTTTAACACTTGTAGTCTGTTAAGTAAGTAATTGCATTGTATCTAAATAAGTATGTCTTAATTGTAAAACCTTTTATCATAAATAAAATTACAGTTATTTCCTAACCTGAGACTTCATGCAAGTGACATATTTTTTTCCAGTGACAGGTCTTGCCTCAGTGAAGCAGTGAGAAAAAAAAAACATAAAATGTATCCATTAAGCTGTTTTTCATGGGTGTGGTTTGTGGTGCCTCCAGAGCTATTAAAATGGTAACATCAAAGAATGCGATGTCACAACCGATAGAATAATAATGAAAAGTGAGCACATACCCTTGGATAAGCAACACCCATAGATTTTTTTCAACACCAGGTAGCCACAAACCATCAATTATAAAAAGAAATGCAACATCAACAAAGTTCAGTAAGGCACAGGTCAATACAATGAGCTAAAAACCATGGGCCAGGTGGTGGTGCACCTAGTTGAGCTCATTTGTTGCAATGAGCAAGGACTCGATTCAAGCCCCCAGTTCCCATCTGCAGGGGGAAAGCTTTATGAGTGGAGAAGCAGTTCTGCACGTGTCTCTCCTTCTCTCTCCTTCTTTATCTCCCCCTTCTCTTTCAATTTCTGGCTGTCCCTATCCAATAAATAAAGATAATAAAAAATTGTAATGAGCTAAACTGCTCTACCAGAGTCTCAGTCTGAAATTCTGCACTGATTAATATAACCAGCATTATGCCCCATCTCCCTCTTTCTCTCTTTTCTCTTCCCTCCTTCCTTCCTCCCTCCCTTCCTTCCTTTCTTTTTTCTTCCTTCCTTTCTTCTTTTCTTTGTTCATTTCTTTCTTTTGTTTTTCCTCTCCTATCTTTATTATTTAAAAAATTGCTACATGCGTGTTTCCTTTAGCAGATAAAAATTAAAAAGAAAACACTCTCAGGCCGAAGTTGAAAAACAAGATTAGAAAAGAAAACACAAGTCGAACCTGAAATGGAATTGGAGTATTACACCAAAGTAAAAGACTCTGGGGTGGGTGGTTGGGTGGGTGGGTGGGGAGAATACAGGTCCATGAAAAATGATGAATGAAATAGTGGGGGTTGCATTGCTAAATGGGAATCTGGGAAATGTTATGCATGTAAAAAAAAAAAAAAAAAGAAGTAGAAACGCAAAAAAAAAAAAAAAAAGAAAGAAAACATGGGTTTAATACCTTAACCCAGCTGCATTCAGTGATTATGAAATATTTAAAATCCTAAAATGTTCAAATATTTTTACAAGTAGCAAATATTAAGCCATAAAAATTCAAAGTTTATGTAGTTATTGGTGTTTGGGATTTTAACGGTAGAATGGAATTTCAAGTTCTTGCCAACAAATTAAGATTTGAGTGCATGGTGAGCTTTGTGCTTTGTCTTTTAGAATGTTGTCTAGGTAACATTTAAGATTCTGAGAAAAAATGCATCAGTATTTGATTTCTTTTTTGCAAAGTCCCCAATCCATATCCAGTTTGGATGAAAATTCTGAAACACAGTTTTGCTCACCCTACCTTAATTCAATTTTTCTTGTTCTAAGATATGACTCTGAAAATGATATATCCTGATATAGACAAACATTCTCAGAAGGAATATTTGAAAAAGCTAGTCTCTTTCAATGTAACTCATAATTTCTTCTCCTCTGCCTTATGATCAAAAAGGACAGCAGCAACAAATGCTGGAGAGGATGTGGGGATAGAGGAACCCTTTTACATTGCTGGTGGGAATGTAAACTGGTACAGCCTCTGTGGAGAGCAGTCTGGAAAACTCTCACAACACTAGACATGGACCTTCCATATGATCCAGTCATTCCTCTCCTGGGGTTATATCCCAAGGACTCCATAACACCCAACCAAAAAGAGGTGTGTACTCCTATGTTCATAGCAGCACAATTCATAGTAGCTAAAACCTGGAAGCAACCCAGGTGCCCAACAACAGATGAGTGGCTGAGAAAGCTGTGGTATATAGGCACAATGGAATACTATGCAGCTATCAAGAACAATGAACCCACCTTCTCTGACCCATCTTGGACAGAGCTAGAAGGAATTATGTTAAGTGAACTAAGTCAGAAAGATAAAGATGAGTATGGGATGATCCCACTCATCAACAGAAGTTGAGTAAGAAGACCTGAAAGGGAAACTAAAAGCAGGACCTGACCAAATTGTAAGTAGGGCACCAAAGTAAAAACCCAGTGGTGAGGGGTAGACATGCAGCTTCCTGGGCCAGTGGGGGTGGGAGTGGGTGGGAGGGATGGGTCACAGTCTTTTGGTGGTGGGAATGGTGTTTATGTACACTCCTAGTAAAATGTAGTCATATAAATCACTAGTTAATAAAAAAAGAAAGAAAAAGAGTCTGAGGGTATTGAAAAGTAGAGGGAACTACAGGTGGCTTGTTACTGATTCCAATTCATAGCACTTAAGATCTTCATTGTAACTTAAATATTTATCCAACTCACTCACTTTCTAAGTGATGAAATTCAAGATATAGAGATATTTATAGAATTATCCTATCACAAAGCGCAAGGACCCTCGGAAGGATACCAGTTCAAGTCCGGGCTCCCCACCTGCGGGGGAGAGGCTGTGAAGCAGGTCTGCTGGTTGTCTTTCTCTCCTCCTCCCTGTCTTCCCCTCCTCTCTCCATTTCTCTCTGTTCTATACAACAATGATGACACAAATAATAACTACAATAATAAAACAACTAGGGCAACAGAAGGAATAAATAAATAAAATATTTTTTTTAAAAAAAGAATTATCCTAGTACACACATCTTACAGTTGCAAACCAGAAATACATGTTGGGTCTCTTGATTCTTCACTAGAAATTTTACAACTTATCATAATTCTGTACTTGAGAGATATTTTGTTTCTGATATGAAACTGATAAGCTGACTATAGACAGGTTCATTTTAGTAATAATGTGGATGTTCCAGATATCTATATATTACTGTGTAGTGAACTCCAAAGCTTAGTGGCTTCATTTTTCTCTAGTCATGGACTAGGTTTATGTGCTTAGATTGAAGACCCTTATGAGTTTTCAGCGATATAGCAACTGAGACTGAGATCAAAATATCTGAAGGTTTCTTCACTCATATCTGGTACCTGGGGTGAGCAGATGAGTAGCTACATTCTAATCATATCTCTAATCCTCACTATAGGTCTAGTTTGTACTTCCTCACACCATAGAGTCTTACAGAAATTTTCAACAAGACAAACAAAGAAAAAAAAAAACATAATGTACATTTAGTCTTAGAAGTTCCAGGATGTTGCTGCTTTCAGATTTTCTCCTGACATCCATTCCATTGGTTAAGCAATAGATTTAGCTCAGATTCAACACTTCAGTAAAGGGATTAGCGAGTATTCATAGCTGAATTTAATGTGCTTATTGTTACATACATTGTTTTACACAGTGAATGCTTAGTTTGCTTAGAAATTTAACCCCTCAAAATGTTAAAATGAAACTTTAGAAGAAATATATTCTGTATAGATGGAAAATGTTTCCTACCCCAAATTATTCAAGTTCCATGCTGTACAGTTGCTCCCAACATCACTAGTTTGTTGATCTTTGTTTCTACAAATAAGTCTCCACAGAACTATAGTAAAGGTTTATTAAACAGATTTCTTTCAGAATGCCGAGCTGGTGTAGTGGCTCTGCCTGTGGACTCTGTGACAGACAGACAGAGCTTCAGGTCCAAAGCCTGTCCTCACCAGAAGCCAGTGATTCACTGCTCTGGGGGAAAAAAAAGACTTTGGGGTCAGGTGGTGGTGGCCTGGTTGTGCACACATGTTATAATGCGCAAGGACTCAGGTTCCAGCGCCCAGTCCCCCTGCAGGGGGGAAAGCTTTACAAGTGGTGAAGCAGGGCTGCAGGTGTCTCTCTGTCTTTCCCTTTCTCCCACCCCCTTCCCTCTTGATTTCTGTCTCTATCCAATAAATATAATAAAAAACATTAAAAAGTAGATTTATTTCCTCTGGTAATTAATTATATATCTATTAATTTACCAAACATTTCATATAAAATATGTGATGTTATATATTTAATAAAACAAAAATGAAGCCAATGTGTTATCAACATTGCGATTTCAGAAGTCATGGGCACAATATGTATCCTAGTAAATGTTTTGTTTTTATGGTCTAAAAGAGGACTGACCTGGCTGAGTACATACCTTGTCATGTATGTGACCTAAGCCTGGTTTGAAACCAGGAAGAACACAGGAATAACATAGCACTAAGAGAAACTTTGGTGATTTAAGGTCTTTATATGAAAGAAAAATTGGTCTGGGAACAGAAATATTGAGCATCTATTAGAGACTGGTATGGCCAAAGGAAAAAAATGTTCTGATTTTAAAACTCAAGGAAAAACATGGCATGAACAACAAAACTAATTGACACATTGTGCTTCCTTTTCTTCAGCTTTTGACTCTGTGAAAAGAAATAGAATGTAAGTTTATATATACATATATATATATATATATTTTTGCCTCCAGGGTTATTGCTGGGGCTGGGTGCCTATACCACGAATCCGCTGCTCCTGGAGGCTTTTTTTTTTCCTTTTCTTTTACTGCTCTTGCTGCTCCATCTTGCCCTGGTTATTACTATTATTGTCACTGATGTCATTGTTGTTGGACAGGACAGAGAGAAATGGAGAGAGGAAGAGAAGACAAAGAGGGGGAGAGAAAGACAGACACCTGCAGACCTGCTTCACCACCTGTGAAGCGACTCCCTTGCAGGCGGGGAGCCAGGGGCTCGAACTGGGATCCTTGCGCCTGTCCTTACCCTTTGCGCCATGTGCACTTAACCTGCTGCGCTACAGCCCGACCCCCCCATTAAGTATAAATTATATATCCAAAATGCCTTGAAGGAAATAGACAAAAATGTAAATGATTTTCTCTGATAGAAATGTAGCTTTCATTTTCATTTGTAAAATGATTCATTTCTGTAAAAAAAAAATATTTAAAATACTGACTTGTAAACAAATTTTTAAAAATATTTTTTTCCTGGAAGATTCTCCCATTGCAACAATCTTCATTTTTAGCTATTTTTTCTATAACTAAAAGGTCTATAGTAACCATATTTAGTAGTAGCTACTGAAATGTACACATCATAACTAGTTTATCTTAGAGACTAGAAGAAAAATTACATGATTCAGCATCAGATAGACTATTTAAATATTTACTAAACAGAAAATTACAGTTAATATTTCTATCAAGTTATATGAGTTTTTAAATATTAAAGGTTAAAAAATTAGTCAGATTTCATAGCACAGAAACTTGTAACCATAACTATGCCTTTGAAAGTGCAGTACTGATTATTTCTAAAATGGTCTTCTGAAGAAAATCTTGGTGTGTAGATAAACAGTGAAATACTCCCTCAGTGTCCAAGCAGAAGATGTGTAGCTTTCTATAAGATTTATATTGGAAGCTTGTAGCTTTTCCTTAGCTAGCAATACTTAGTGACCCTACTTGGGAAATTTGTTAATTATAAGGTTATCATCTTAAAAATGAAGCACACCACCTTACTAGGGAAGGAGAGAGGCAGGCTGGGATTATGGATCGACCTGTCAATGCCCATGTTCAGTGGGGAAACAATGACAGAAGCCAGACATTCCACCTTCTGCACCCAACAATGACCTTGGGTCCATATTCCCAGAAGGTTAAAGAATAGGAAAGCTATCAGGGGAGGGGATGGGATATGGAGATCTGGTGGTGGGAACTGTGTGGAGTTGTACCCCTCTAATCTTAGGGTTTTCTCAATGTCTCCTTTTTATAAATAAAAAAATTAAAAATTAAGCATATGAACTTGGAAGAAAAAAATACATGCAGGGCAGGGGCCTGGTGGCAGCGCACATGTTACAGTGCACAAGGACCCAGGTTCAAGTCCCTGGTCCCCACCTGCAGGGGGAAAGCTTCGTGAGTGGTGAAGCAGGGTTGCAGGTGTCTCTCTTTCTCTCTCTCACTGTCTGTCACCCAATTCCCTCTCAATTTCTGGCTGTATCTATCTAATTTATAAATAAATATAATATATATACATATGCATGGCCAAACTGTCTCTGATTATGTGAAAATGGTGTTGGTTATCAATGAGAGGTAAGCATAGAACTTTGCTGGTAAGTGCAATGTGGACCGATTCCCATGCATTGCATACTCTTATAAAACATTATTAAATCACTAATAAAATGTTTGAAAAGAAAAAAAAAAAAGCTCATGGTCTCAAAGCTACTCAGGCCCAGCCTTAGCAGTAATTCCTTTAAGAGAAATTAGATTAATGGACCTGATCCAGTCACAAGCAACATCCAACTCTGAGAGACCAGAATGCCAGAGACACCCTTTTACTAATCTCTGTTTTGAATGATGTCACCTATAATATCTGATGAGAAAAGCTGGATGCAGGTCATTATTTCATTTACTCTACAGCGCTACTGAGGTTGTCATTTAATTTAGTATGACACACTCTGTCCCACAAGAAGACATTTATCACAGTTGTAACACATTTGTGCTTTTCCTGAATATCTGTGTTATGTATGGCACAGTTAAAATGAACTGTATAAGTTTTTGTTTGCTTCCATTTCAAAGCTAGAAAACAGAGGATTGGGGACCGGGTGGTGGTTGAGGGCATTTATTATCATTCAGAAGGACCCTGGTTGGATCCCCTGTTCTCCACCTGAAGGGAGATGCTTTATGCAGTCTGCAGGTGTCTCTCTGTCTCTTATTATTTCCTTCCCCTCTCAATAAAAAAGGAAAACAGGCAGAAAGAGCATTAAATTTTTGTACTACTTCAAGAGTAGTAATTTTATTTCTGGATTAACTTAATTTAATTTTTTCCTCACTGGGGCTCCAAGCTGGCCATTTTTACCTCCCCTCCCCCATTGGATTAGACAGAAAAAAGTTGACAGAGAATGGGGGAGATATAGAGGAAAAGTGAAAGACACCAGCAGACCAACTTCACTACTTGTGAAGCATCCCCCCTTGTAGGTGGGAAGCAGGGCTTTAACCCAGATCATTATGCTGGTCCTTCTACCTCTTATATGAGTTTGACTGGGTGCGCCACGGTCTGCCCCACCACCCCCGCCCCGGATTAATGTTAAATTATTTGTCTTTATTTTCTTCTTGTTCCAGACTCCTCTAAATTTTGACTGTGGCTTACATATCTTTAGGGCGAGGGGCTGTATTGGGTCTCCATAAATTATTATATACATGTTTTTTTAATATTTATTTTATTTATTTATTCCCTTTTGTTGCCCTTGTTGTTTTATTGTTGTAGTTATTATTGTTGTTGTCGTTGTTGGATAGGACAGAGAGAAATGGAGAGAGGAGGGGAAGACAGAGAGGAGGAGAGAAAGATAGACACCTGCAGACCTGCTTCACCGCCTGTGAAGCGACTCCCCTGCAGGTGGGGAGCGGGGGTTCGAACCGGGATCCTTATGCTGGTCCTTGTGCTTTGCGCCACCTGCGCTTAACCCGCTGCACTACAGCCCTACTCCCTATATACATGTTTTAATAAGAAAACGCAGAGAAGGAGGATCAGGCGGTGGTGCACTGGATTAAACGCACATAGTACAAAGCACAAGGACCAGCGCAAGGATCCCGGTTCCAGCACTGGGTTCCCCACCTGCAGGGGAGAAAGCTTCACATATGCGGTTGGGGTGGGGGATCACTTCACAAAAGGTGAACCAGGTCTGCAGGTGTCTGTCTTTTTCTTTCCCTCTCTATGTCCGCCTCCTCTCTCAATTTCTCTCTGTTCTATCCAATACAACAAACAAACAAAAAACACACAAAAAAATGTCCACCAGGAACAATGGATTCGTAGTGCAGGCACTGAGCCCCAGAGATTAAATAAATAAATAAATAAATAAATAAGGCAAAATAAATAAATAATAAGAAAAGACAAGGCAGAAAATATATTTTAGGTATTCTTTTGAAGCCAACATGAGTTACAGTAGACCAAAATAGAAGAAACAACTCCAAACCATATCGGGGAATTAGCGGGATGGATTAAAATAATATGTTTTGTAAAATGTAAGTAAGCAGAATAAAATTCAGATAAGACAAGGAATCTCTAAAATTGACATCCCAAATTTGAAGTTTTGGAATTTTAGTCTGAAAAGCAGCTAGGAAGTCTATATATGTATGTCCCGAGAGACCTAAGACTTCAGTAGTCTTTGGCTGAATTTGATAGCTAACGTGGAGGTGAAAAAAATTTGTTTGGGGTAATGGTTTTACAGTTGAGAATAAAATTAGAAAGCTGTGTTAAGGCAGAGAGTAACCCCCAGACTTGAAGAAAATTTTTGAATAAAAGTAACTGTTTACCTGAGCTAGGGCCCATATATATACATATTTAGTACAGAAGCCTGTGTAACCTCTAAGTCCCTGTTGGTCTGAATTTGTAGCTAGCTCATGGTCATGGCTGAAACATTCTAGGCTGCACTCATTTCAGAACCTGTCTTCCTTGTGTGGCAGGGTAGGATGACTAAGCCTCCCTTGGGAGAATAGGGCAGTCCCTAACATTGCTACTTTATAGAGAGGACAAGTTCCTGGAGTGGCCAGCAAGAAGGTTTATGATATTGCTCATAGAAGTGACCAATGATGGTGGAGAGAGGGGTTTATTAAAGGTCTAAGCCCATTATAACTTTGTGGGAATCCAAAGATTCCCTAACTAGCCCCACCCAGATGATGGATGGGGTGGTTTGTTATTAACAAAAAATGGCCATTGTTAGGTGAGCCAGTCTCTTACCTTTATCAGCTTTTATTTTTTTCTTTTATCTATACATTTAGACTTCCTCACAGTTGTTAAAGTGTTGAGTATCATTTGTTATATCCAAGTCAGTATTACGTTTATGAGGTCTGTCACCTTTGAGCCTTTTTACTTGACTGCCAAGTTTATATAGTCTAAGGTTAATAGGTTAGAGAATTTATGATGCCTTCTTTAGACCTTTTTACAGGGATACCAGGCTTATTAGTCTAAGTCTAATCACAAAGAACTATTGAACACTTTTACTTTGAGTTATATAATAGCCTCTTGCATATGGATAGCTGTACACTTATACCCAGTACCCTAGGCCCTGGCCTGTATTTAGTATCTATAAATTTGTTAGATAACATTCCATCTGAAATAAAACTAGGTAGTGGCATATGTTAGGAATGATCTCACCAGATTAGAGGAGTTAGGAAGCTAACATCTCAGGGTTGGCATCTCTGGCGACAATCTGCAGTAACAAGTCTGTAGCAGTATAATGTGGTTTGGCAGCACTGGTATCATTGATTTAGTTAAGCTCAACAGAGGCAGTATGCCGAAGAATCAGAGAGAAGAAACATCAAGGAATATGAGCAAAGTCTATAGTTTCCAGGACTAGGAGAAATAAAGATCTTAAAATATTTTGCAGTCTTAGAAAAAAATTAAAGTAACAATAGTTAATTATTATTGTAACCAAGTTAGTTGGGGATTTTGTTTTTCTATGAAAATGCAATGGTTATGATTTACTGTAACATACTTGACCTCACTATGCTTTGTGCCCTTTAGGGGTATCTACTAATTACTGTATCATAGGTATTGGTATGGCCAAATACTTTTGACCTATCTGGCCTAAGTTTGTAGGTAACTTAGGTATTTAAAGTCTATATATACACAAATATATTTTTAGAGCTCATTGAGCAATTTAAGCCCAGTGTCAGAATTTGATCATCTTACACATTTGAAACAAATTCTTAGGCTAAAGAAAATACGGATACTCAGAGCTATGGTCTAGACAGTTAGAGAACTTGAAGTATTAAATCTATTTCCCCCTTGACATGTTAAATTGATAAGTGCTAGGATTTGCTCAAGGATACCCATATGCAGGGATGTCACTTTGCAAGGATGAATGAAGCAGGTCTGTAGGTGTCTATCTTTCTCTACCCTTCTCTCTCTCTCTGTCTTCCCCTTCTCTACCATTTCTTCCAGTCTTATATAACAACAAGAACAAGAACAACAAATTGGGAAAAGGATGGCCACAAGGAGCTATGGATTCTTATTGTAGGAACCAAGTCCCAGCTACAACCCCTGAGGCAAAAAAAATTAAATGGATTATAATTTTAAACCTTTCCTACCACCAAAGGTCTGTGCTCTCTCCTACCCCCACATCCCTAGATAAGCACTATAGTTTTCCACAGTCTTAGATATGGGTTGAGTTTTTTATTTTGTTTTGTTTTGTTTTGTTTTGTTTTGTTTTGTTTTGTTTTCAAGTTCCTGTATTCAATTCTCTAAATTCTACCTATGAGTGAAACCATCCTGTAACCACAGTATTTTTGTAAGCAATTAATTAATTCAGTTTTAATAAATGATGCAGAGAATATTAAACCATTTTTATTTAGGTTACAGTTCATTTTATTTTTCAATCTTGGTAAGCTTACAGATGTCAAATAATAAGACTAGTAACAGAGTCAAATATCAAAGATAGCATAATCATTCAAAAAGGATATTGTTCATAGAAGAAAACTCTGCTTTGGTAGTTAATGGTCTTGTTTATTCAACTTTCCAATACATGTATATATTTATCTGTTTTTTAATGTTTCTTTTTTTAATTTTATTTTATTTATTTATTCCCTTTTGTTGCCCTTGTTGTTTTATTGTTGTTGTCGTCGTCGTCGGATAGGACAGAGAGAAACGGAGAGAGGAGGGGAAGACAGAGGGGGAGAGAAAGACACCTGCTTCACCGCCTGTGAAGCGACTCCCCTGCAGGTGGGGAGCCGGGGTTCGAACGGGGATCCTTATGCTGGTCCTTGTGCTTTGCGCCACCTGCGCTTAACCCGCTGGGCTACAGCCCGACTCCCTGTTTTTTAATGTTTCTTTATTATATAGAGACAACAAGAAATTGAGAGACAAAGGGTGATAGAGAGGGAGAGAAATAGAGAGACTCCTGTAACCTTTCTAGTATCATAGATATGGTAGAAAAGGTATAGGGACCAATGTGGTTTTGTAAATGACAGTATTACTCATTTATCTAAAGCTTTTTACATGTAAGTGCTGTATTTTTGACTGCATAATTATATTTGGAATGCTATAAAATCATGAAAAGGCTTCTAGGTCACATTCCACCTGTCTAAGTAAGTATAGCACAACCAAGTAAGAGCCTTTTAGAGTTTCTTAGATCATTCCATTTGGTAAAAAAAAAATTCATTACATTAGTAAAAAAAAATTCATATAGGCTTTTAAATGAAATCAACCATACTCCAACAAATCCTACACACACACACACAGACATACACACACACACGTTGGTAACAGGTAAAGTGTAATATCCCTTATTTGAAGTTATCAAAAGGAACTCATTTGTCATTGTTGGCTTTCCATTACATATTTTTAATATTTAGCTAATAAGATAAACAATAAATATTGAGGAGTGTGAGTATTTAAATATGTTTTTTAAATTTTTTATTTATAAAAAGGAAACATTGACAAAGCCGTAGGATAAGGGTTACAACTTCGCACAGTTCTCACCAGACCTTCGTATCCCATATCCTCCCTTGATAGCTTTCTTATTCTTTAACTCTGTGGGAGTATGGACCCAAGGTCATTGTGGGATGCAGATAGTGGAAGGTCTGGCTTCTGTAATTGCTTCCCTGCTGAACATGGGTGTTGACAGGTCAATCCATCCTCCCAGCTTGTCTCTCTCTTTCCCTAGTGGGGAAGGGCTCTTGGGAAGTAGAGCTCCAAGACACATTGGTGGGGTTGTCTGTCCAGGGAAGTCTGGTCGCATCCTGCTAGCATCTCAAACCTGGTGGCTGAAAAGAGAGTTAACATACAAAGCCAAACAAATTGTTGAACAATCATAGACCTAAAGGCTGGAACAGTGCAGATGAAGTATTGGGGAGTCCTCCATTTTGTACATAGCTAATAGGCATATTTTAGTTATATTTCAAAGGGCCTGTAGCTATACTAGTGTTTTTGTTTTTGTTGTTGTTGTTGTTGTTTATTTGTTTGTTGCCTGAGCCTGAAATCTGATATGCAGGTGAATCCTAATTATTGTCTAAGGAGATGATGTCATGGCTGGGAAAAGGACCAGAAAGCTGGATCAGGGAAGAGAGTAGCTCCCTAATATGGGAAAGGGGTATAAATATTGTTGACTGTAAACCCCATTGATTTGATGTGATTTGGGTCCCATAATTAGCTTAGGAGCCTGTGTGACCTCTGCATCCCTCTGAGTATTTAAATTTGAACTCCATGTTAACACAGATTTTTTCCCCTTTGAAATGATAGTAGAATTGAGAAAGAAAGACATGGGAAAGTTCTGGATTTTTGATTCCTGAAAGTAGTTTCTAGGCTCTAGCCTGATTAGGACATTGTTTTAAATAATCATGTAGCTTTAGTTTATCAACAATTTATAAGGTCCTTTATCAAAAGTAATTAGAACTTGTCTGTTATTTTAAGGCTAATGACTCTCACCTTCGTAACTCTTGTCACATAGACATTCAATGAAACCAAAATGAGTTTAGTAAGTGATTCAATTATAGAATCACACTTTATGGAAGCTTAATAAGTCCAAATAAAAACAATGTGCCGAATGTCTTTGTGGACTTAATCACATCTGGTACTGTGTTACAGTATATATTGTACAGAAATTTGCAGCCATTATTTGAGTTTAAAAAGTAAAAAGCTTCATAAAGTGTTTTATTCTAATACATGGATGATATCAGAGTATTTATTGTAAATTAAGTGGCAGAGAAATTGAAGATGGTCAATACTAAGAATGAATTAGAAAAATGAATGTATGGTAGTAAGCTACAAATAAACTTCAGTACTTAGACTCAAAGCTAAGAAGTTAGGGTGTAAATGTTCTTTGTTTTTTAAAGCCACAGTAGAAAAGTTAAAATGTTGGCTTAAAAGTAGGAATTTTTTTAGAAATCAATGCAAAAATAGATGTACTTTTTAGTAAATTGTAATGACTTAAATACTGAATCTTAATCTAGCTATTTGGATTACAACTACTGACTAAGCTATCTTTCATAACTACTAAAATAACATGTTCCCAGAATTCTCAAAAATTTTATGGCATACTTGTGACTCACTAAAGTTAACAGTGTTCTGAGGTCTATGATCTGTTAGAGAGTTCTGTTAAATATTGGGGCTTCAAGACTATGGAGTTACCACTATTGGTACTTGAATTCCATTGTGAAACTCAAAAGAACATGGCAGGTATGTTTCTAGTAGAGAACACAGTTTATGCTTAAAATGGTGTGCCAATGTCTGGTTTCCTCCAAAGTACATTTCTTTTTTTTTAATTTTTTTTTATTTAAGAAAGGATTAATTAAAAAAACCATAGGGTAGGAGGTGCACAACTCCACACAATTCCCACCACCCAATCTCCATATTCCCACCCCCTCCCCTGATAGCTTTCCCATTCTCTATCCCTCTGGGAGCATGGACCCAGGGTCATTGAGGGTTGCAGAAGGTAGAAGGTCTGGCTGCTATAATTGCTTCCCCACTGAACATGGGCGTTGAATGGTCAGTCCATGCTCCCAGTCTGCCTCTCTCTTTCCCTAGTAGGGTGTGCTTCTGGGGAAGCTGAGTGCCAGGACACATTGGTGGGGTCTTCAATCCAGGGAAGCCTGGCCAGCATCCTGATGGCATCTGGAACCTGGTGATTGAAAAGAGAATTAACATACAAAGCCAAACAAATTGTTGAGCAATCATGGACCCAAAGCTTGGAATAGTGGAGAGGAAGTATTAGGGAGGTACTCACTGCAAACTCTAGTGTACTTCTGCTTTCAGGTATATATTTTGCAGTAGTTTATGGATACGTGTGAACATAAGCTCTCTCTCACAGAAACTGGTGTATATCTAGGTTTTGGGACTTTGTTAGAAAGTGAACCACCTGAGATGAAATTAGAGAGTACTATAAAAGGAAAGGTCTCACCCGAGTAATGAAGCTGAAGGGTTGTCATTCCACACGTGAAGTCTCTGGACACAGTCTGAAGTGAAGCATGTTGAGGTGGCAATCATTGCATTGGTTAGATTGTGGTTGGCAGATGCAATATTGTTTTATATGGATTGGGAGAGGCATACGGGAAAGTGGGCCCTATCCAAGAGTTCCAGGACTGGGGCAAGTAGGGGCTCTATAGTGGAGATGTGAGGTTCCTGCTGTCTTAGGGTTCAAAAAGACAATCGATAGTTAATGTTATCATCACATTATTTGGTAATAGGGTTAACTTTGAAAAGTCCTTTTGTTATGGTTTGCTGTACAGTACCCAGTATCTTGTATATAGCTGTGCTATTGGATGCTTCTAATCTACTTAGTCTAGGCTTTTGAGAGAGTCCACATATCAAATACACAGCCTATATATTAAAAATATTCAGTTTGTGTTTTGAAAAACTTTGAGACATACAATTGATTTTCCCCCTCTCATATTAATTAACTAGTGATTTATATGTCTACATTTGGCTAGGAGTGTATATAAACACCATTCCCACCACCAGAAGACTGTGACCCATCACTCCCACCCACTGCAACCGACCACTGGCCCAGGAAGCTGCATGTATACCCCTCACCACAGGATTTTTACTTTGGTGCCCTACTTACAATTTGATCAGGTCCTGCTTTTAGTTTCCCTTCAGATCTTCATAGTCAACTTCTGTTGATGAGTGGGATCATCCCATACTCATCTTTATCTTTCTGACTTAGCTCACTTAGCATAATTCCTTCTAGCTCTGTCCAAGATGGGTCAGAGAAGGTGGGTTCATTGTTCTTGATAGCTGTATAGTATTCCATTGTGTATATATACCACAGCTTTCACAGCCACTCATCTGTTGTTGGCACCTGTGTTGCTTCCAGGTTTTAGCTATTATGAATTGTGCTGCTATGAGCATAGGAGTACACACCTCTTTTTGGTTGGGTGTTATGGAGTCCTTGGGGTATAACCCCAGGAGAGGAAATACTGGGTCATATGGAAGGTCCATGTCTAGCCTTGTGAGAGTTTTCCAGACTGCTCTCCACAGTGGCTGTACCAATTTACATTCCCACCAGCAATGTAAAAGGGTTTCTCTGTCCCCACATCCTCTCCAGCATTTGCTGCTGCTGTCCTTTTTGATGTATGCCATTCTTACAGGAGTGAGGTGGTATCTCAATGTTGTCCTAATTTGCATTTCTCTCACAATCAGTGACCTAGAGCAGTTTTTCATATGTTTGTTAGCCTTTTGGATCTCCTCTGAGGTGAATGTTTTGTTCATATCCTCTGCCCATTTTTGGATGGGGTCATTTGCTTTTTTGGTGCTAAGTTTGCTGAGCTCTTTATATATTTTGGTGATTAGTTTCTTGTCTGATGTATGGCATGTGAAGATCTTATCCCATTCTGTGAGGGGTCTCTCTGTTTTTTTAATAGTTTCTTGGGATGTGCAGAAGATTTTCAATTTGATGTAGTCCCATTGGTTTGTTTCTGCTTTAGTCTTCCTTGCAATTTGGTTTGATTTATCAAAGATGTCCTTGAGGTGTAGGTGGGAAAGTGTTTTACCAATGTTTTCCTCTAAGTATTTGATTGTTTCTGGACTGACATCTAAGTCTTTGATCCATTTGGAGTTGATTTTTGTTTCTGGTGAGATAAAGTGGTTCAATTTCATTCTTCTGCATGTTTCAACCCAGTTTCCCCAGCACCATTTATTGAAGAGAGCCTCCTTCTTCCATTTAATTCTTTGGGCCCCCTTATCAAAGATTAGATGTCCATAGGTGTGGGGATTTATTTCTGGGCTTTCAATTCTGTTCCACTAATCTGTGTGCCTATTTTTGTTCCAGTACCATGCTGTTTTGATGATGATGGCTTTATAATATAGTTTAAGGTCTGGGAGTGTGATGCCTTCATTTCTGTTTCTTTTCCTCAAGATGGTTTTGGCAATTCTAGGTGTTTTCAGGTTCCATACAAATGATTGTAATGTTTGTTCTATTCTCTTAAAGAAGCTTGATGGAACTTTGATGGGTATTGCATTAAATTTGTATATGGCTCTGGGGAGAATATTCATTTTGATGATATTTATCTTTCCAATCCATGAGCATGGGATATCTTTCCATTTCTTGGTATCATTTTCTATTTCCTTGAGTAGCGAATCATAGTTTTCAGTATATAAGTCTTTCACTTCTTTGGTCAACTTTATTCCTAGGTATTTGATTGATTTTGCTGAAACAGTAAATGGGAGTAATTTCTGGATGTCTTCTTCTTCAGGTGTAGTGTTTGCATAAAGAAATGATACTGATTTTTGTACATTGATTTTGTAGCCTGATACCTTGCTATATTGCCTAATAACTTCCAGTAATTTTCTGCTGGATTCTTTAGGTCTTTCTATGTATACAATCATATCATCTGCAAATAGTGGGAGCTTGACTTCTTCCCTTCCAATCTGTATTCCTTTGATTTCTTTCTCTTGCCTGATTGCTATGGCAAGAACTTCCAATACTATGTTGAAGAGTAATGGTGACAGTGGACAGCTCTGTCTAGTCCCGATCTGAGGAGGAATGCTTTCAGCTTCTTTCCATTGAATATGATGTTGGCTGTAGGTTTGCTATATATAGACTCCACTATCTTGAGGAATTTCCCATATATTCTCATTTTTTGTAGAGTTTTGAGCATGAATGGGTGTTGGATTTTTTCAAAGTCTTTCTCTGCATCTGTTGAGATAATCATGTGGTTTTTGGCTTTACTTTTATTGATGTGGTGAATGACATTGATTGTCTTATGGATGTTGAACCAGCCTTGCATTCCTGGGATGAATCCCACTTGGTCATGATGAACAATCTTTTTGATATGTTGCTGTATCCGGTTGGCCAAGATCTTGTTTAATATTTTGGCATCTATGTTCATCAGAGATATTGGTTTGTAGTTTTCCTTTTTTGTTCTGTCCCTATCAGCTTTTGGTATCAGGGTGATGTTGGCTTCATAGAAGGTGGAAGGGAGTATTCCTGTTTCTTCAATCTTATGGAAAAGCTTCAGAAGTATGGGTACTAACTGTTTCCTGAAAGTTTTGTAGAATTCGTTTGTGAAGCCATGTGTTCCAGGACTTTTGTTGTTGGGGAGATTCTTGATAACGGTTTCAATTTCTTTGTCTGTGATTGGTGCATTTAGATTTTGTAGTTCTTCTTGGTTCAGTTTTGGAAGGGCATATGCTTCTAGGAATTGTTCCATTTCTTCCAGATTCTCTAGCTTGGTGGCGTATAGTTCTTCATAGAAGTTTCGCAGGATTCTCTGGATTTCTGTGGTGTCAGTTGTGATATTTCCTCCATCATTTACTATTCTATTAATTTGAATCTTCTCTCTTTTTTGTTTGGTGAGTCTGGCTAGGGGGTTGTCAATTTTGTTTAATCTTTCAAAGAACCAACATTTGGCTTCATTGATCTTTTGTATGGTTCTTTTATTTTCGATGTTGTTTATTTCTGCTCTAACTTTAGTGATATCTGTCCTTCTGGATGCTTTAGGGTTCCTTTGTTCCTCTTCCTCTAAGTCCTTGAGGTGTGCAATAATTTCGTTCATTTGAGCTGCTTCTTGGTGTTTAATATCTGATTTAATATCTGATTGCCTCCTTTAACTGTTGTTTGTCTAAGAAGGTCTTGATCCCTCCATCTAGTTTGAATGAAAGTTTAGCAGGATATATTATCCTTGGTTGAAACCCTTTTTCATTCAGGTCTCCATATAAGTTTCCCTCTCAGTACTGCTTTAGCTGTCCCAAATATTTTGACAGGTTGTGTCTTCATTTTTATTAGTTTCCAGGAACATTTTAATTTCCTTCTTGAGTGAGTCTCTGACCCAGGGGTTCTTGAGGAGTATGTTGTTTAGTTTCCAAATTCTGTGACTTTTAATAATTGTCTGTTTGTTGTTAAATGTTAGTTTTACTCCACTGTGATCTGAGAAGATACTTGGGATGATTTCAATGCTCTTCAATTAATTGATGCTGTCTTTGTGGCCTAACATGTGGTCTATCCTTGAGTATGTGTTATGTGGATTTGAAAGAAGGTGTATTCCAGTTTTTTGGGGTGAAGGACTCTGAAAATGTCCAAGAGGTCTAGTCTGTCAATCTCTTCATTCAATTCTTGTATCTTTGTTGGTTCTCTGCTTTGTTGATCTGTCAAAGTGTGAGAGTGGTGTATTGAAGTCTCCCACTATTATTGTATTACTATTGATGTATTTTTGAAATTCTTTCAGTAGGTGCTTGACGTATTTAGATGGTCCCTAATTGGGTTTATAGATGTTAATAATTGTTAAGTCTTCTTGGCTGATTGATCCTCTAATCATTATGTAATGTCCTTGCCTATCTTTTATTACTTTATTTAATTTAAAATCTATCATGTCTGAGATGAGAATGGTTGTTCCTGCCCTTTTTTGTGGACCGTTAGCCTGTATGATAGTTTTCCATCCTTTCACTTTAAGTCTGTGTTTATCTTGTTGCGACAGATGGGATTCTTGCAAGCAGCATATGGTTGGGTTATGTTTTCTGATCCATCCCCCAACCCTGTGCCTTTTGATGGGTGAGTTTAAGCTATTGACATTTATTGATATTATGGATTTAATGTATCTTAATTCCATTGTTCAAAAAAAATTTTTTGTTTGCTCTGATATATTGCCAGTATTATAGTGATGTTCTTGTGTATAAGAACCTCTTTTAGAACCTCTTTCAGGGCTGACTTGGTGATGGTTGCCTCCTTTAACTGTTGTTTGTCTAAGAAGGTCTTGATCCCTCCATCTAGTTTGAATGAAAGTTTAGCAGGATATATTATCCTTGGTTGAAACCCTTTTTCATTCAGGTCTCCATATTATCTTGCCATTCCCTTCTGGCTTTTAGAGTCTGAGTGGAGAAGTCTGCAGATAATCTTATGGGTTTTCCCTTGTATGTGACTCTTTGTTTCTCTCTTGCAGCCTTTAGGATCCTTTCTTTATCCTTACTTCTTCTCATTGTGACTATGATGTGTCTTGGTGTCTTCAGGTCTGGGTTGATTCTGTTTGGTACTCTCTGGGCCTCTTGAATCTTGATGTCCTTCTGTTATTTAGGTCTGGGAAGTTTTCTTCTATTATTTCCTGTAGAATGTTTGCTTCCCCTTCCTCTCTTTCTTCCTCTGGCAGGCCAATTATATGAATGTTACTTCTTTTGAGATCATCCCATATGTCTCTGTTCTTGTTTTCAGTGTCTCTCAATCTCTTTTTAAGCTCTTTCACCTCTTTTTTTGTTTTCTCTAACTCATCCTCTCTGACTAATTCTGTTTTCTGCTTCTATTAGTCTGCTTTCCCTTGCCTCAGCTTCTTTCTTCATTACAGCTATTTCAGCTTTCAGTTCTCTAATTGCCTCAAGATAATCAGTGTTTTCCTTGGGGGTCTCAACTGTTGTTTCCCTACTGCCATTCCTTTCCTCCAAAGTTGTTTTCATTTCTGTGATTAATAAGTTTATTATTGCTTGCATACTTTTCTTATCTATGGTTACTTCTGGCTGATTTGTAGTTTCTTCTGGGCTCTTGTCTTTATTCATTGGAGTAGCAGTTTTGTTTGTTTTTGATCTACCCATTTTTTTGATTCATGTGTTTTTTTTTTTATGCTCTGTTGTTCCTCAGTTGTTGTGTCTTGAGTACAAGTAACACTGTACTAAATACCTTTATGACAATTGAACTCACCAACCTCAGGAATTACAGTAGCAACTGAAGCAAATATTGAAGCTGTTTAATCGTTACCAGTTAGCCAAACAATTTATCCAGTCCGTGAATAAATAGTAACCATATACCAGTGAAGAAGAAAGAGAAAAGAAAGAATAGCAAGAATAGACAGTTATGCAAATCTACTATCCACTGTATATTCTAGGGGTAACAAGAGGGGAAAGGAAACTAGAGCAGAGATACACACATAGAGAGTCCACTCTGAATCAGATTTCTCCCCCAAAATAATTCACAAATTCCAAAACGCAAAGAACGAAGAAGTGTATGACAAAAAAAAAAAAAAAAGAGGCAAGAGACAGAAAAGGGAAAAGATAAGAAAAAGAGCTGTAATCAAAGAGCAGTGAAAGGAAATTCCCAAATGTGTATCAGTGAATTCAAAAAAGCACACTGTTTGTTGGTGTGGGGTCTGGGGGCTGTGACTTTGGAAGCTGTAGGATTAAGGAAGAAAGCATGACAATAATGAGAAAAAGAAAAAAAATAAAGAAAGAGAGAGAGAGAAAAAAAATATAAGAAAAAGTACAGTCATAAAAGGGCAGTGAAAGGAAAGGGTTTTTTTATGTATTTATTTTTAATTATTTAATTAGCTATGCAGGGTGAGGTGGGGGTGTGGCTACTTAGAAAGAAAAAAGGCCAGAGGTTACAGAAGGGTATAGACTTAAAATTAATGATACTCCCTGGTGGGACAGGAATTTGGTAAAGAAAAGGAGCTCCTAGCAGGGAATCCTGCTAGGAACTGTTCCCCAGGGACTGGTTATGGGGGTGGGGGGGGGAGGTATGCTTAGAAATTAAAAGGAAGAAAAAAAATTTTTCCCCTTTTTTCCTACTCTAATTCTTTATTTTTTTTATTTTTTTTATATTTTTTATTTAAGAAAGGATTAATTAACAAAACCATAGGGTAGGAGGGGTACAACCCCACACAATTCCCAACATGAATCTAATTCCTACTCTAATTCTTAACCCATATTAAGTTATAGTCACCTCCTTGGTGTCACTGCTAGGAACCCTTTTTGGCCTACTAAAGGCAGAAAATCCTACCGTTTCCAGGAGATGTGGTCAGAGCTCAGCCACTAGCAGCTTCTCAGTCCACCATCTTCCTGGAACCTTCGTGATTTCTAAATTCCCAAAGTACATTTCTATAGCAATGTAAAAGGGTTCCTTTACACATACAACCTCTCCAACATTTGTTGTTGCTGTCCTTTATGATATATGACATCCTCAAAGAAGTGAAATGGTATCTCATTGTTGGCCTTATTTTCGTTTATCTAATAATCAATGACTATAAGCATTTTTTCATGTATTCATTGGCCCTTTAGATCTCTTCTTTGGTGACTGTTCTGCCTATATTCTCTCCACACTTTGATGGCTTTGTTTGTTTTTTTGGTTGCTGAGTTTGGTGAGATCTTTTTATATTTTTGTTATTAAAAAAATCTGTCTGCCATATAATATGTAAAGATCTCTAATTCCTCAGGGTTATCTATATTTGGGTGGTGCCTCTTTTTTATGCAAAAGCATTTCAATTTAATGAAGTCCCATTTCTTTATTTTTGTTTTTCTTGCCACTTGACTTGATACCTTTAAAACATGGGTCAACTACAAACAAAAGTAAACTCCAAATGGATCAAGCACCTAGGTTTTAAACCAAAAATTACCAAATAAAATACATAGAGGCAAATATGGGCAGAATTCTTTATCATCTCAATGGTATATGCATCTTAAGTGACACAATGTCCAATATTAAGGAAGACAAAATCATAAATAAACCCATGGCATTATATCAAACTGAAAATCTTCTGCACAGCAAAAGAAACCACTGTGGACTTCCTGGTCCTCTCTTTAAATTCTTCCCCTTTCATAGTGGAAATAGGTGGTGGTGGTGGTGGGGAGTCCATAGTATCATGTGGTCCTGGTTAACGGAGGTTCAGGTCACGTGAGCCCTCATCTTCCCCTAACAAAACTAGACCCTCTCTGCCACAGCAAACAGAGGCTTCTGAAAGTTTCCTCAGTAGCCAAAAAGAGAAGTTATTGGTTTGGCAGAGGAAACTCCTAACCTGTGTAATAAAATCCGGTCTCTCTTTTAGCAGGGCAAACATATGTATGTAGCTGACTTCTATTAAAAAATTTTAAAGGAGCAATTTACTTACCTAGTGAGATCAGCCATCTGGAATTCACCCCCCAAACCTGGCAGAAAACCAGGTTTACAAGCCAGCAAGTCTCAGTGTCATAAATTCATGCTCAGACATTTACCAACTTTATCCTTTGGACAGCTCTACTGTTCCTTATTCAGTCTCTTCCATTTTATTTCACCATACAAGTTTATAAAGAAGTAATATTTTTATTAATGATTTACAAAATGATAAGATAATAAGGTCATAGATAAGGGTTAACTATTATTTCTATATCTATATCTATTTATCTATAATTTTTTCCTTTTATTTTCTTGGTCCTATCTTCTCATTTTTTCTACATCACACCTATACCTATTACAATTTCTGAATGTAAAAGAAAAATATTCTTCTTTTTTTTTCTTTTCTTTTTTACCAGAGCAATGCTCAGCTCTGGTTTATGGTGGTGCAGGAGATTGAACCTAGGACCTTGGAACCTTAGGCATAGGAGTATCTTTGCATAACCATTATGCCATCTACTCCCACCTAAAAAAAAAAACTCTTATTCTTTATTTATGTTATTATTATTATTTAATTTTGCGAACTCTGGGCCACATGCACGCATGATATCACTGCTCTGGAACAATTTTGCATTCCAACACACAGAAAGGAAGGAAGGAAGGAAGGAAGGAAGGAAGGAAGGAAGGAAGGAAGGAAGGAAGGAAGGAAGGAAGAAAGAAAGAAAGAAAGAAAGAAAGAAAGAAAGAAAGAAAGAAAGAAAGAAGGAAAGAAGGAAAGAGAGAGAAAGAAAGAAAAACATGATAGCACTGGAGCTGCCTCCAGCGATTTAGCATCTCTCATGTAGTGCTGGGGTCGGGTCTGGGTTATATACCTGTCAAGGCAGGTGGCTTAGAGAGTTACCTCTCTGATCCAAGAAGAAAAACAAACGAAGAAAAAAAAAACCACCACCCATATGGATTGAACTGCCACCACCCATATGGAGAAGCGATTGCACTTTAATTCAAAAAGAGTAAAAACTGAATTTGTTCCAGTAAGATTCCAAAAATACAATTGATAACACATTAAATAAAAGCTGGCGTTTTGAAATTTGTTTAAATTAAAAAATAACTAAATTCTGCATAAATGTGTGGCTAAAATAAAAAGCTCCTTTTTCTTTTCTTTGTTACTAAAAACTCTTACATTATTTAGTGAAAAAGAATCCTCTCAGCATCTTTAGTCAACTCACTTGCACTCAAGTGAGTCAAACTGAAAGAAGTGAGGAGTGATATTTCATCCGTGATTTCAGCATGCAGTCTAAGAGAGCTAAACAATTTGATCATGTAACCGAAGACCAGAAATCTGTTTGTAGTATTGCAAGTTCTTCACTGCTTGATTGTCAAGGAAAAAAAGTCATTTAACTTAATGGTACTTTTTTAAAGCTATAAAATGTGATATGTCATATCAATTTGCCTTTGATGAAGGTAAGAAAAAACTAGATTAATAACTTGGAAATTCCTTTAAAAATTATCATAATAATTAGGTAAGGAATTGTAAAATTTTCCTCAGTGTTGATACTTTTATTCAAATATAGCAAACATATTTAAGTAGAACCATATCTCAAATGGTATATTAATCATCTATTGACTATTTCTCCTATGTCCCCAGTATATTACTGTTCTGTAATTCATAACAAACAGTGATTAAAATAAGTTAAATAAGTAAAATAAGTGATTAAGATAAGTAAAATAAGTTATTAAAACAAGCTTAAATCTGACTGTTCACAAAATAATTTAAAATGTAATGAATTTTGCTTTCAGAAAAAGTAAGCAAATTTTCCTATTTATTTTTATATTTATTCTTGCTATAATAAAACTAAAAAATAGGGAGGCAGGTGATGGCACATCTGGTTGAGCTTACATGTTGCAATGAACAAAGATCTAGGTTCAAACCCCAAGTTCCCTGAAAAACTTGATGAAGCAAGACTAAAAATGATGAAGCAAGACTAAAAGTGTCTCTCTATCTCTCCCTCTCTACGTCCTCCTTTCTTCTCTATTTCAGACTGTCTCTATACAATGACTAAAGATAATAAACATTTTAAAAGTGAGAATATTATAAAAGGTCAATGTCATAAAATAATAATAAATAGTTATTTATTCTTTAAATGTAGACTATATATATTTCAAAATAGTAAATCATGAATTTAATATAAAATGAATGTGTGTCAAAGATGTTATTAAATTTGTTAGTGAAGATATCCAGGTTATATTGGTTTAAAGAAGATTTGAATAACAGACATGTACATACACACATGATTAGAAATGGAATAGCTGGGAGTCAGTGGTGGCGCAAAGTGCAAGGACTGGCCTAAGGATCTGGGTTTGAGCCTTCAGCTCCTCACCTGCAGGGGGGTCGCTTCACAAGCGGTGAAGCAGGTCTGCAGGTATCTTTCTCTACCCCTCTGTCTTCCCCTCCTCTCTCCATTTCTCTCTGTCCTATCCAATGATGACAGCAATAATAACAATGAAAAAACAACAAGGGCAGCAAAAGGAATAAATAAATAAGTACTTTTTAAAAAGAAATGGAATAGCTTTGTTAATAAAAGCAAAGCAGCTTAATATCCTTTATAAAAGTAAAATACCAAGAAGGATGACAGAGGACCTAGTGGGGGTTGTATTGTTATATGTAAAACTGGGAAATGTTATGCATAAACTATTGTACTTACTGTACAAACTATTCTATTTACTGTCAAATGGAAAACATTAATTCCCCAATAAAGAAATTTTTAAAAAGTAAAATGAAAATATTGGAGTCATCTTCACTACAGAGTATAAATTACCCTAGACAGAAATATTATGTATGATTCTGGGTTTCCTACAAATGAACATTTTACCCCCACAGACTACAAATCCCTCTAACCTATAGAAAATCAGATTGGCACATTCTTATAGAAATAAGATAATTCTCCCAAAGATATACAACATGATACCCACTAGTCCAATGCACAGATACCCAGGGATCTTCTTTATGCTTCTCAAGTCTGACAAATGATCCTGCCAACTATGGAAATAAAATACAGAAAAGTATGTAAGGTGGGACTGGTAAGAACATTACTACCCCTAACCTATTTTTTTATTCTTAGACACTTCTAAGCTTAAATCATAATAAAGTTAGAATCCTTAATTATTTCAAGATAATGACCATATTTCTAGGACTAGAAAATGGTTTAGAGACTAGTTTGCACAGATTCTCTATAATATTACCATCTTTAAGATAACTGCAGATAAATAGATAGATCACAAGTTAATGTATTCTGTATATTTATTTTAACCAGTATTATTTAATATTTTTATTATCTTTTTCAAATTCATTTCATGAGAGAAATACAGAGAAAAAGACACAGTGAAAGACCAGAGCACTGCTCTTTTCTGGTTTATGGGGTCTTAAATCTGGGACCTGGGAGCCTCAGGTATAAAAGTCTTTTTGCATAAACATAAACATTATACTGTCTTCCCAGCCTTGGGATGTGTGTGTGTGTGTGTGTCTGTGTGTGTGTGTGTGTGTGTGTGTGTATGTGTGTGTGTGTGTGTGTGTGTGTGTGTGTGTGTGTTGGATAGTTTTCATTATTTCTTCCTTCCTTCCTTCTTCTCTTTCTTTCTTTCTTTGTAGGGATTTAATAATAATCAGCAAGATTGTAAGATAGCAGGGGTACAGTTGTGTACAGTTCCTACAACCAGAATTCCCTATCACATTCCTCTCCATTGGAAGCTTCCTTATTCCTTAACTCTCTGTGAGTATGGACCATCAGTTTTTATGGGGTGAATAAGTGGAAGAACTGGCTTCTTTAATTGCTTCTCCACTGAACATGAACATTGGCAGGTCTATTTATACCCCCTGCCTATTTCTATCTTTCCCTAGTGGGATAGCGCTCTGGAGAGGGGAGGTTCCAGGACACACTGGTGAGGTCTTCTGCCAAGGGAAGTTAGGATGACATCATGGTAGCATCTGCAGCTTGGTGGCCGAAAGGCAGTAAGATAAAAAGCAGAACAAATTGCTTAATAAACAGGAACCTAAAGGTAAGAATAGAGCATATGAAATTAAGGGCTTTGTGTTGATAGAAGCTAGGAAGTATATTTTAGGTATGTTCCACAAGGCCCATGACTTCCATAATTTTTGCCTGAGCCTGATTGCTAACATGCAAGGGGACTAAAAGTATTGTCTGGGAATAAGAGTTGGAAGTAGGATTAGAAAGCCTGATTAGGGCAGAGAGCAGTTCCCAAATAAGGGGGGAGAAATTATATATATATAATTAACTGTAAACCCCATATATCTGACCTAGGGCCCCTATCTAAATTAAAGTATTTTAATACAAGCTATTATCCAAAATAAATGATTTACTGCTGTTTCTTGGTCTCCTGTGGGACTATGTGGAAGTTTGGTAGAGGTTAGGGAAGCTCCCCCATCTTCGGATGGAGGTCTGAAAAGACACTTTTCTTGTTAGCCTCTCTCCATAGAGATAAGCCAAGAGAGAAAAGTCTATCAGACTCAGCTTGCCCTTATCAGACTCCCACCTCACAAGAAAACCCACACCCTCTCTCTCTTAATTCCCTCTGCTGTCAGCCAAATGGTTGCCTGCTTTAGAATTCACTCACTCAAAGTTCACACCTTCCACTTCACCTTTTGATCACAAAGGAAGAGCACATCCTGTCACACACTCCTAACAGGGACAAGTGAAAAGCCCCCAAAACCTTATTTCCTGGAGCCCTTTTGATGTCCTTAAAGCCTTGTTCTTCCTTCTCTATCTCACCTTACTGGTTCAAACCCTATTCTTCTCTCAAATGTCTTTGGAAAATTAAATGCCTGCATCAGGAGACTAATTGTTTTGATCTTTATGTATCAACTCTTGTCATACCACCCCCTGCCATAGGGGCATGCTGACCTTTAAGAAACCTGTGAATTCTGACTTATGTGAAAACTGTTCTTTGTCTAGCCTATTTTTTAATAATAAATATTTTGTGTTCCTAGGTTACATGAAACCATAGTATGCAGCAGGCACTTAATATATATATATTAAATGGCCCAGGATATGATACAGTGGATAACGTATTAGACTCTCAAGCAAGAGATCCTGAGCTCAATCCCCAGCAGCATGTGTACCAGAGTGATGTATGGTTCTTCCTCTTTCTCCTCCAATCTTTCTCATGAATAAATAAATAAAATATTTTAAAAATAAAGCTAAAAGATAAAATATATGTTAAAACTCTTACTTGAGAGAAATTCCACAGAATAGTATGTTTGCCAGTCATTTCTCAGTGAATTTGGTTTTAATTCTACTTTTCCGTGGTTGTCCCCTGTCATGTAATCTTTGGTTATGTTTAAGTAACATCAATAATTTCAATTCCATTTGTTCTTCCAGTTCCCTTGAACAGTATAATTAATTGGCTTGGCTTTCTCTTCTGCTGGAAAGTACCATGAAGTAGAGGCATCATTTCTTTCTTATTCATCAATGTTATATCCCTAGTACACCTGCTGAGGAGAAAGGGCTCAATAAACATCCATTACTGTTTTAGGTTGCAGTTCAGCCAATGTTGGCATTTATGTAGTAGATATTTATTTCTTAGTTTTATTTCATGGAAGAAACTAAAACTAATTTAACTCATTCAACTTTCATTCAATAAATAATTATTTGGCAATTTTAAACCTAATATTTCTTTTTTTAATTATTTTATTTTATTTTTTTATAAAAAGGAGACATTGAGAAAACCATAGGATAAGAGGGGTATAACGCCACACAGTTCCCACCATCAGATCTCCATATCCCATCCCCTCCCCTGATATCTTTCCTATTCTTTAACCCTCTGGGAGTATGAACCCAAAGTCATTGTTGGCTGCAGAAGGTAAAAGGTCTGGCTTCTGCAATTGATTCCCTGCTGAGTATGGGCATTGACAGGTTGATCCATACTTCCTGCCTATCTCTCTCTTTCCCTAGTGGGGAAGGCCTCTGGGGAATCAGAGCTCCAGGACACATTGATGGGGTCATCTGTGCAGGGAAGTCTGGTCGGCATCACGCTAGCATCTGGAACCTGGTGGCTAAAAAGAGAGTTAACATATAAAGCCAAACAAGTTGTTGACTAATCATGAACCTAAAGACTGGAGTAGTGCAGATGAAATTATATATTTTTAAATTTAATAAAGGATAAATTAACAAAACCATAGGGTAGGAGGGGTACAACTCCACACAGTTCCCACCAACCAATCTCCATATATCCCACCCCCTCCCCTGATAGCTTTCCCATTCTCTATCCCTCTGGGAGCATAGACCCAGGGTCATTGTGGGTTGCAGAAGATGGGAGGTCTGGCTTCTGTAATTGCTTACCCACTGAACATGGGCTTTGACTGGTCGGTCCATACTCCCAGTCTGCCTCTCTCTCTCCCTATTAGGGTGGGTCTCTGGGGACGCAGAGCTCCAGGACACATTGGTGGGGTCTTCAGTCTAGGGAAGCCTGGTCGGCATCCTGATGGCATCTGGAACTTGGTTACTGAAAAGAGAGTTAACGTACAAATTAATTTTTTAATATTTATTTATTCCATTTTGTTGCCCTTGTTGTTTTATTGTTGTAGTTATTATTGTTGTTATTGGTGTCGTCATTGTTGGAAAGGACAGAGAGAAATGGAGAGAGAAGGGGAAAACAGAGAGGGGGAGAGAAAAATACCTGCACACCTGCTTCACCGCTTGTGAAGTGACTCCCCTACAGGTGGGGAGCCAGGGTCTCTAACCTGGATCCCTATGAGAGTTCTTGCGCTTTGTGCCACATGTGCTTAGCCCGCTGTGCTACCACCTGACTCCCTAAACCTAATATTTCTATCACAATGTGTAAATTTAGAGTTAAATAAACATTATGAGACAAATTCTTTTCTTTTCTTTTTTTTTTTTTTTTGCCTTCAGGGTTATCACTGGGGCTCCATAGAAACCCACTGCCCCTGGAGGCTATTTTTTCCCTTTTCTTGTTAAACTTGTTTTTTTATCATTGTTGCTGTTATTATCATTGTTGTTGGATAAGACAGAGAGAAATCAAGAGAAGAGGGGAGGAGAGGGGGAGAGAAAGATAGATACCTGCAGACCTGCTTCACTGCTTGTGAAACAACCCCCCTGCAGGTGGGGAGCCAGGGGCTCAAACTGGGATCCTTATGGTTTTTGTGCTTTGTGCTATGTGCACTTAACCTGCTGCGCTACTGCCCTGCCCTCATGACGAGATAAATTCTATTCAATAATTTTTCTGTTGACCCTGAATTCAGCTTAATACTCAAGAACTGAAATGTCACAATAGGTTCAATTATCTTTCTCTATTTTTACTAGACTAATAGGAAATCACCTGTTTACGGTATAATTATCTAACAACAACAAAATAAAACACATTTCTGAAAAAATTATGTTTTTTGTTGCTAATATCTTCTGTAGAACATTTAGCTTAAAAATAAGTAACAGAGCTAACAAAATACCTCAGTTGTATAGTGTGACTGCTTTACCTTGTGTGTGATCCAGGTTGAAGCCAGGTCCCACTGCATTAGAGAAAAGTTCAATGCTTTGAAAACCCCCCCATCTCTACCTGTCTCTAACACTCTAATTGTACCTAAAAGTGTTTGCCCAGAGGATGAAGCTTTTTTATGATTTTAGGTTATAAATTCATAATGATCATGAAATCTTATAAGATACTTATACATTAAGTGAAGTTCAGTAGATTAGTTATCAATATTGAAATTAATTTTGGGGTTAGCAAGATGAGTCTATATACTAAAAATTCCATTTCTAAATTTAGTGGTATTGATAAGACAAAACACTAAATATGCTTTCTATAGATGCTAAATTTTGCTCAAATGAAATCAAACAAAAACAAACCCACTAAAATAAAATAGTAAGAGAACATGCCCAAACTTTTTACTAAAGAAGATATAAAGATGGCCAATAGACATATGGAAAAAATGCGTAAAGTCACTTATTGTTAGAGAAATGCAAATAAAGTTAAATGAAAATAGTACGTCAATGAGCTAGTCTTTTTATGCCTGCCTGTAAGAATGCCATATGTTAAAAAGGACAGAAAAAAAAAAGCATTGGCAGGAAAGTGGGGAAAAAGGATCTATACTGTTGTAATGTAAATTGGCTCAACCCCTATGGAAAACAGTCTGGAGTTTCACTAGAACACTAGAAATAGATTGACCATATGATCAGGCAGCTCCACCCTTAGGTACCTATCCAGAGATTACAAAAAGACTTATGTACACCTGTATTCATAGCAGCACAATTTGTAACTGCACAGAACTGTCAGCAATCCAGATACCTAGCAACTCATGAGTAGTTAAGAAAGTTGTGGTATATATACACACTGGAATACTACTCAGCTATAAAAAATGATGAAATCTTCTCCATTTCCATATTTTGGGTGAAAGTTGAATGCATTGTGTTAAGTGAAATAAATCAGAAGGACTAGAACAAGTAGCAAATGGTCTCTCTTAAAAGTGGTCCTGAAGCAGCACAAGAAAAGAAAAATAATAGATGAAGTTTAAATGGGAAAGGTTGATGTGCAAAGCAGAGAATTTGGGACTAGGAGGACAAGGTGAGGGGGCTAGTAATCTAGTGCAAATTTTTGAAAAGTAATTAGTGGTGAAGGTAGTGTAGAGTCAACTATTATGGTGAGATAAGAAATGATAACCATGTATCTACAACTGACCTATAAACCATTATTCAGGGGCAGGGGAAGATAGCGTAATGGTTAGGCATACAGATTCTCATGCCTGAGGCTCAGAAGTCCCAGGTTCAATCCCCTACACCACCATAAATCAGAGCTGAGCAGTGTTCTGGTAAAATACAAATAAATAAATAAATAAGTAAAAAGTCCTTATCTGGGCACATGCTTACAGTATGGAATAGCCTGTGTTCAAGTCCCCCTAGTCTCCAACTGCTATGGAGAAAGCTATGCAAGTGGTAAAGCAGTGCTTTAGCTGTCTTTCTTTCTCCTTCTCTATCTCCCCCTACCTTCTCAATTTCTGGCTGTCTCTATCCAATAATTGAAGATAATAAAAAACAAACCAAATTCTCAAATAATTTGGTTATAACCATAACTGTCTATTGCCTTCTTAAACTCTAAGACAGCAGGCACCTTCCCCATTCTTTATAAAACCCATATCTTCTCCCAGTCCTGCAACCTCAGGGGCTTTGCTCATTTTTCTTCATGCTTCTCTCGATCCATACAGTCCACACTATTTGATACTATATCTGCTGAAATCTACCAAATCAGTGCAATCAGTACCACCTGGACATGTTTCACATCGGACCGTGTCCAGAGATGCCAGGGGTGGGATATACACCATTTGGCTCCATTACTTTGGTGAGACCTTTCCTAGTTTATAGGACTCCTTAGTTGCATTTCAGGTGGTACACTTCCTAACAAAGCCTCAGAGCCTAGATATAGACCAGGGCCCATGAGATAGGCACATGTACACATGCATCCATGAGTTAGGGGAAAATATATGCCTTAAAGTAAAAGTGTGTAATAGTTACAGTGACTCAGTAAGTGCCACAAACAAGCAAAAGACCTAAAAAAAGACACCATAAAGTACTTAATCAAATAGTTTCTATTTAGACCTAGATACCCTCCTCACCTACTTCCTATTTCACTTCCTTCAATCACTCTAAGTCTAACCTTGCCAGGTAAAGACTACAAAAGCTGGATAAGAGCAAGAGTCCAGGAGACTTTAATGACAGCTTTTTTTGTCACTACTAGGACACCCTACCATCCTGGACTCTAGCCAAGGAATCCTGGGATTCCCACATAGATATTATGGGCCTATACCTCTAATGGACCCTTCTCACCACAGTCTATGGTTATCTCTGTCAAGAACAGCATCATGGAACCTCTTGTGGCCCTCCACAGGACCTTGCACTCCATGTGGAACAATAATGATAGGGACTGCCCCACTCTCCAAAGGTAGGCTGGGTCAACATACTCTGCCACTCGAGGAAGATGTGTCCTGAAATGATTGCAGCCTAGAATATTCCTAGCTATGACCAGGAAATTTGAGCTCAGACCTATAGTGATGCAGAGGTTGCACAGGCTCCTGTGCTGTATATGGGGCTCAGATAAGATCAGTAGGGTTTATAATTAATGGTATTATATACTTTTACCATATTTGGGAGCTACTTTATTCCCTGATCCAGCTTTCTAGTCCTTTTTCTAACTATGACACCATCTCTCCAGGCAATACCTTGGGTACACCTCCTTATTAGCTGTTGGGCACAGGCAAAAATTAGTAAAGACACAAGCCTCTTGGAATATGCCTAAAGTAGACTTCCTAGATTTTTCCAAAATGGAGACCCGAAATCTCATCTACTATATTCTTACCTTTTAAGTTCCTAACTATTAAACAATTTGTTCTGCTTTGTATCTAATGCTTTCAGCCACTAAATTCCAGATGCTACCATGATGCTAACCTCACTTCCCTGGACAGGTGATTTCACCAGTGTATCCAGGAACTCCACCTCTCCAGACCCCTGCCCCACTAGGGAAAGATAGAGAAAGGCTGGGAGTATCGATAGACCTGCAACACCCATGTTCATAAGAGAAGCAATTACAGAAGCCAGACCTTCCACCTTATCCACCCCATAATGATCCTGGGCCTATACTCCCAGAGGGAATAAAGAGTAGGAAAGCTTCCAATGGAGGGGTGTCTATCTTTCTCTCCTTCACTTTGTCTTCCCCTCCTTTCTCAATTTATCTCTAACCTATCCAACAACAATAACAATGACAACAATAATGAGGGGAAAAGATAGCCACTAAGAGCAGTGGATTCATAGTGCAGGCATGAGTATAAGAGTTTTGTTTGTTTGTTTATTTTTCTGAGCTTGAAATCTGATATGCTGGTGGATCCAAGTTATTGTCTGGGGAGATGATGTCATGGTTGGAAAAAGGGCCAGAAAGCTGGATCAGGGAAGAGAGTAGCTTCCTAATAGAGGAGATATAACAACTGACACCATAGAAATCCAGGAAATCAAGCAAAACCACTATGAAGTACTATATGCCATAAAGCTAGAGAATCTAGAAGAAATGGAAGAATTCCTAGAAACATTTGCCCTTCCAAAACTGAACCAAGAAGAACTACAAAACTTAATGTAACCATCACAGACAAAGAAATCAAAATAGTTATTAAGAATCTTCCCAACAACAAAAGTCCTGGACCAGATGGCTTCACAAATAAATTCTACAAAATCTTCAGGAAACAGTTAATACCTATACTTCTAAGGCTGTTCCACAAGATAGAAGAAACAAGAACACTCCCTTCCACCTTCTATGAACCCAACATCACCCTGATACTAAAAGCAGATAGGGACACAACAAAAAAGGAAAACTACAAGCCAATATCTCTGATGAACATAGATGCCAAAATATTAAACAAGATCCTGGCCATCCAGATACAGCAGTATATCAAAAAGATTGTTCATCATAACCATGTGGAATTTATCCCAGGAATGCAAGGCTGGTTCTACATATGTAAGTCAATAAATGTCATTCACCACATCAATAAAAGCAAAATCAAAAGCCACATGATTATCTCAATAGATGAAGAGAAAGTCTTTGACAAAATCCTATACCCATTATGCTCAAAACACTACAAAAAATGGGAATAGATCGCTATTGTTAAACCATCATTACCTTTTATTCATTTATTCATTGTTTTCCCCAAATATTTCTGCTATGCCAGTGTTATCAGTCAGAAACCATCATTCTCAATTGAGTGACTTGAGATTAATTTAGTAAACTGTTTATGAGTGTATGATATGTTTGTAGGAATAAGACTGCAGAAAAAACACTTTTGTAGCATGATGTGCATATCTGAGTCAAAAAGGTCAAAGATTCAATCACTAACACTACCACGTTCTAGAGAGAAGCAGTATTCTTGTCTCTTTCTCTCTATCTCTATCTTTAAAATTAATAAATAATCCTTAGAAATGTACATGCTACCTAGGTTCTACTACTGGATATAGTGTATATACCATATATGCATATAAGTAATAGATCAAATGTAATAGAGGTATTTTAATAAAATATAAAGATGAAGTGAAATTATCAGGTTACAATGTGAGAAAGTCCCTAGAAGGGAAGTGAGTATACCTTGACATTAACTCAGTTTCAGGCATAGAGAGTGAGAACAAAAACTTTTTTCAAATATGTTTCTTGAGATATTTCACAAGTCAGAAAAATTTTGCAAATATTTCTTGATGGACTTAAGTTCAAAGTTTAAATTCCCAGTGCTACAAAAAATTCAAAATAAAAACATCCTAATTATATTTTTCAAACCACTGAAAATATTTAAGTTGTAAATATCCTTGTTTTTATATGGCATAGACATTATTTGACACAGTTATGATACTGGTATTTTCCTGCACACCTAGGCATGCATACCACTTCCTATTTATCACAGCAACCAAATAATAAGCCTTTTCCCTACTATCACAGGAGTACTCGTGTGTTCAGAAGAGACAAAGAAAAGATAGTGATGGTGGTTATTAATGCTAATTAATTATTTATGTAGTGCTGACATTGAGGTCAGAGATAGGGAAGGCAAAGAAACAGAAAGCTTTTTTTTTCCCTGCCTGAGGACTGAATTCAAAGAGATAAGTATGAAACAGGTCTTACTGAGATGAAATCACTGCTAATAATTTCAGAGCTATGTTGGTGTAAGTTTCATTTTAAAGTTATTGAAAGCATATTTGAGGAGACCTCATCCAGAAAAGCACGTTCTTCCCCATGTGCTATCATTAAGTTCAAGCCCCCCATGATGGCAGAAGAGGACTTAGTAGGGGTTGAATTGTTATGTGAAAAACTGGGATGTACAAACCTTTGTACAAACTATTGTATGTTACTATCAACTGTAAACCATTAATCCCCCAATAAAGAAATTTTAAAAAGCTCACTGTAGCCCAAATCTACGGAGTTCCAAGTAAAACCCTGATACATATTTTTAAAAAAATGAAAAAGTTTGATCATATGGTACTGATACTTCTCTTTTTGACTTATGTCACATAGCATAATGCCTTCAAGATGAAGTAAAAGAGATGGCTTCAAGCTTTTTAAGAACTAAATAGTTCTTCATCAGTATTTTTGCCTATAAATTTTAGAGTTTCTGGTCTAATATCTAGATCTACTTAATCCATTTTGATTTAGCATATGTTGTTAGGTGGTGATCTAGTTTCATTTTTCTATGGCTGTCCAATTTTCTCTGCACTATTTGTTGAAGAGATCTTCTTTACCCCATGGAAAGGTTTTTTGTCATATATTAGTGTGGTTGTATATATGTGGGCTTATTTCAGGGCTTTTGATTCTGCTTCATTGATACAAGTGTCCATTTTCATTCCAGTACCATGCTATTTTGATTACTATTGCTTTGTAGTATAAACTAAAGTTAGACAACAGGATACCTCCATATTTTCCTTTTTTTTTTTTTTCTCAGACTTGCATTGAAAATTCATTGCCTTTTAGTCCACACATATTTGGGGGCAAGTTGTTCAATTTTCTTGAAAAATGCTATTGGAATTTTGATAGGGGTTGCAATGAAATTATATATTACTTTTGGTAGAATGACTATTTTAATGTTTATTCTTCCAATACAGAAACAAGAAAAACACTTCTGTGTTTCCTTCTCTATTTTTTTTTTCAGCATTGTCTTACACTGGAAAGGTCCCTAGCTTTTATACCTCTGAAAGTATGGTGCAAAGATCTTTATGGAGTGCAGAAGGTGGGAGGTCTCGAAGTAACTGTTTCTCCACTGGACATGAGAGTTTTCAGGTTCATTCATACTCCCAATCTGTTTCTTACTTTCCCAACTGGGACAGGACTCTGGTGAGGTGGGGTTCCAGGACACACTGGTGAGGTTGTCTGCCCATGAAAGTCAGGTTGTCATTATAGTAGTATCTGCAACTTGGTGGGTGAAAAGCATTAAGAGATAAAGCAGAAAAAAATTAGTAATCAGGAACCTAAAGGTAAGAATATAGCAGATGACCCACCTGCAGGGGGAAAGCTTCATGAGTGGTGAAGCAGTGCTGCAGGTATCTTTCTGTCTCTCTTCCTTTCTATCTACCCCATCCCTCTCAATATCTGGCTGTCTCTATTCTATAAATAAGTAAAGATAATTAAAATAAATTAAAAAATAAATATCTTAAAACATTAAATAATATAGCGGATGAAATTTGGGGTCTTTATGTTGGAAGAAGCTAGGTAGTGTATTTTAAGTATATTCTAACATTCTTAATGTGTGACCTCAAGTCATCTAAAGACAAAATATATGCTCAGATAAATGCCCTCAGAGACAAACATGTCACTTGGAAGACTTTCCTCGTTAGTAACATTATTGACACATTCTCTGATAAAGTCTGTCAGATGTTTTCAAGTGGAAGAGAAAACCATCTGGTACAACAAATAGTGTTTGATCCTTGGAAAAGAAACCCAATATCTTATTTCAACTAAAACTTAGTCAAATTCAAATAAAAATGTTAAATCCTTGATCACTAAGTAATCTAAAGCAGTTTTCTGCCCAATTTATCAGTTATAATTTCAATAAAGGGAGGTGTTTTGTCAGATACAAAATGTTCTACTGACGGGGGCCCAAGTAGTGGCGCAGCAGGTTACACACTCATAATACTAAATACTAAGCGTAAGGACCAGCACAAGGATCCAGGCTTGAGACCCTGGGCCAACAATAGAAATGGGATGCTTTGTAAGTGGTGAAAGAGGTCTGCAGCTGTTGCTCTTTCTCTTTCCCTCTGTCTCCCCTTTCTCTCTCAATTTCTGTTTAATCCTATAACAAAAAAGAAAAAAAAAAAGGCAGGGAGGTGGTTAGCCTCCAGGAGCATACATCTCCTCCCCCTGCTCCCCCCCACCCCCTGAGCCTCTGGCAGGCCATGGCCTCAGGCCTCCAGCACCATGAGCCATCACTGGGCCCTGAGTCCCGGAGCCTCCACCTCACGCCCCCTTGGTCCCAACGCGCGCCCAGGGCAAGCAACCGCAGAGTGGCCAGCACTAGCAGTGGATTCTTAGTGGATTCTTAGGCACCAAGCCCCACTGATGATCCTGCAAGCAAATAATAATAACAATAAAAGTAACAACAATAATAACAATAACAAAAATGTCCTACTGGTCTGGTATAATTTAAGTGAGGCAACAATTTCTAGAAGTTTATTTAATATATAACACAGAAACCTACTATCACCAGGAGACTTGTCTCAAGTGGCCTCCCCCAGGGCTCTGTTCTGGCTCCTACGCTATTTAATATTTACATCAATGACCTCCCAGAAACTTCTTCAAGGAAGTTCATCTACGCCGATGACATCTGCTGTGCAACTCAGGCATCGAAGTTCGACATCCTCGAGGAAACACTCACGAAAGACATGTCTCTGATATCTGATTACTGTAAAAAATGGCGACTAATTCCTAGCTCTGCAAAAACGGTATCATCTGTTTTCCATCTACACCATGCCTCGGCCTCGCGTGAGCTTAATGTGCAGCTTGGCAATCCGAGAATCCGGCATGAAGCCCAGCCAGTCTATCTTGGCGTTACTCTCGATCGCACTCTGGCATTTCACAAACATCTCATAAAAACTGCAGCAAAGGTGGGCGCGAGGAATAACATTATTGCAAGACTGGCCAGCTCTTCATGGGGCGCGAGCGCTTCCACACTACGATCATCATCTCTGGCATTATGCTATTCCACTGCAGAATACTGTGCCCCAGTATGGTTCCGTAGCCCCCATGTCCACTTGGTCGATTCCAAATTATATTCCTCCATGAGGATAATTTCTGGTACCATCCGTTCCATCCCGGTTCCATGGCTGCCAGTTCTTCGCAACATTGCCCCGCCAGATATTCGTCGGGATGCGGCATCATCTAAGTTCATTTCCCACGTCTACGCTCGACCGGACCTGCCAATATACGCGGATATCTTCGCCCACCCTGTCCAACGCTTGACGTCTCGTCACCCAATCTGGTCCCCTACGCCTACACTGAACTTCTCTGTTCCAGTCTCTTGGAAACAGAGCTGGCAGTCAGCTGAGGTAAAGAACAAACACCTCATCACAGGCCCCTGCAAGCGTCAACCCGGCTTTGACCTAGCACGTTATGATAGGGCTCTCCTCAATCGCTATCGAACAGTCCATGGCCAGTGCGCCGCTATGTTCCATCACTGGGGAGCCAGAGATGACCCGAACTGCCCCTGCGGCTACAGACAGACTATGACCCACATAGTCAATGACTGCCACCTCTCCAGATTCAAAGGAGGTCTCGAAACTTTACATCAGGCTCAACCTGATGCTGTTGAGTGGCTACGGAAGAAGGGCAAACGCTAGAAGAAGAAGAAGAACCAGGAGACTTGAAGTTAAAATGAATGGAGAGACTTATGCTTTCAACTATTCATTCTAAAGCTGTGAACCAGCTATAGGTTTTCAATTTAGGGACAAAAAGTACTTCACCTCAAAAGTTTCATAATAAAATATGGGGAAAAAAAACAAATTTGAAGACAAAATTGAAGTGAGAAAGTAAGTCTACATAGAAGGAACAGATGGTCTTTGGGATCATAAATGTTCACATTACACAATTACATGCTGTGTAATTGTTTTCATAACAATTGTCAAAAACTTATACTATTTGTATGAGGGGCAAGGACCACCGCAAAGGTTTGTGTTTGAGCCCCTGCTCCCCACCTGCAAGCAGAAGTTTCACGAGTGGAGAAGCAGGTCTGCAGGTGTCTACCTTTCTTTCTTCTTCTCTGTTTCTCCCTCCTCTCTCAATTCTCTGCCTTGTCCAATAAGTGGAAAAAAAATATATCTGCCAGGAGCAGTGGTTTTGTAGTCCCTGCACCGAGCCCCAGAAATAACCCTGGAGGCAAAAAATAAATAAATACATAAGTAAAATCAATAAAAGTCACCTTGTAGATTTGAACCTCTAGAGATGACAAATAAACCTATACAGCCTTTTCAAATAATCTCTTTGCTCTAGGACACAATAGTTTAAAGTTTAAATAGTGTAAAGATAGTTTTAGGCAGAGGCATTCATTTTACCTAATCAAATGTCTATAGTCGGATACTATGGTAAGGAACACATTTGACTTGTGTGCCATATTTCAGAAAGAACTCTGAACGGTTAAGCAGAAATTTGGTTGAGTTCAAAACATCCACTGAAACATTTGACTGATGCCCCAAATGTCCACATGTAGAAAATATAGCTGGAGTTGCTAGAGTAGAAATGCTAGGATACTTGAGATTACATCCAATCATTACATGGTTTCACTCATATATGGAATCTAGAGAACTGAAGCACATGAACTTGAAAGAAAAGAAAAAAAAACCTCAAAAGTAAACAAACTGTTTCTAAGACTTTGAATGATGGCAGTTATCTTTGGAAGGGTGGTGGGTACAATGTGGAACTATATATGTTAATCTTAGAACCTGGTAAATCACTGTTAATCACAAATACAAAATGGCTTCTAAAAATTAAATAAATCAAATGAACTCAGGGAAAAAAATCAAGTCACAAGATGTAACCTGGGAGCATGTGACTAGAACTCTAAGAGCTACTATTCACCCCTGTTTACTTAAACTGAGTCCCTGAATCACAAATGACGAGGTTAGCCCAGGGAGATATGAACTGGATTTCTTTAAACTTTTTTTTTGGTATTATCGTTATTTATTTACTGGATAGAAATAGCCAGAAATCAACTGGGAAGGGGTGATAGAGAGGGAGAGAGACAGACACATGCAACACTGCTTTACACTCACAAAGCTTTCCCCCTGTAGGTGAGGACTGAAGGCTCAAACAGGCCCTTGTTCATTATTACATGTGCACTAAACCAAGTGTGCTACCACCTGGACACTGAAGGGGAAAAGTATAGACACTGTAGGGAGGAGACCAAGTAAAGCATTAAATTCCAGTATCCCTTGCATTTAGGGTATTTCTCTCTCCCACCTCTCTCGACTTCTCTCTCTCTTTTAAATATATATTTATTCGTTTGTTTAGGATAGAGATGGAAAGATACCTACAGCACTGCTTCACTCATGAAGCCTCCCCCCAACCCCCAGCAGTGGAGACTGGGGACTTAAACCAGGGTCCTTGTGCAGTGTAACATATGCTCTTTACCAGGTGTACCGTAGTCCCAGCCTCCCCCTTCAGGACATTTATCTTTCCTGTGTATGGTGACCTCTTCTTTTTTACAACTATACTGTTCTCTTACTTTAATTCCCTTACTTCTTAATAAATTTTGTCCATATTCCTTTATAAGTTGTCTCTTAACATAGTGATATTGCTTGTAGTCAGCAATTTTTTCAATGGTTTGAGTAGAAACATGAAAGTCCTAAGAGGAGATCCTATATTCTTAGGTAGCTTTACACTCACAAAATTGACCATAGCTGTCATTTATATTTTTGACTTATAGGATAAACTCATAAAACTACATTACATGTTATTGGTACATTGCTAGCTATAATCCTTTTTGTGACTTATTAGTTACCTAATTGTTAAAGCACATGGAGGTAGGTACATGGGATATGGTTTGAACTTTACATAAGAGTAAGATTTATATTATATTAATAATGTTTAGCTAGAGAGAGTTATGCAGTTAGAGATATGAACAGAAGACACTAAGTCAAGGATAGAATCTTGTAATTCATGGTATGATTATTTTTCCTTGGGTATTTGGTTGGATGTGGATAGGCTTTTAATAAAGGGAAAGTATATAAGTAAAAGCTTTGTTGAGTCAATATGTAAAAAAATAAGAGTGAACTGACATGAACACATTAAGAACTGGCTATCCAGTAATCAACAGAATAGATTTGGTTCTACCATTTTGACACCAGGAAATTGAATGCAACAATTTCTAGGAATCAATATCAGGTATCTAATTAACCCATTATCAACTGTTCACTCAGGTTAATAAGCAATGTTTTTTTTGAGTCAATATCCTATAGAGGTACTACATCAATTGAGTGAAAGAAGTGCCTACTTGCATTTGTAGAGATTTTTTGTGTATTTGACTTCTATACCTATATGCTGATAGACATGGAGGATGACACCCCTTTCTAGTGCTTGTGTTTTGACTGATGCAGTCTGGTTGAACCAACTGTCAAATTTAAAAGACATTAACAGTGTTTCCTCTATCAGTAAGTCAGCAACCATTATCTAGAAGAATGAAATAAATGAAAATTGACTGAAATAGAAAGAAACTTTTCTTGCTGCTTGACAACAATATGACATCTTTATCTGAAACCTTTCAAGGGACTATGACAGAAATAGTATGTTCACAACAAGAATATATAATGACATTTTTTGCTACTATTTGCATTTTTTTTAAGCTGGGATCCAATGCATCCAGAATACCACTCCAAGTCACTTATTCATTAAAATAGAAAAGTGAAGAGACAGAAAGAAAGATTATATAGTACCTGAGCTTCTTTTGGCCCCTTAGCACCTCCCATGTGGTCTAGGGCTGTGTGCAATGGCAAGTCACATGCCTAACATGATGAATTATATCTCTAACCCATTTTCATTTTTAGAGAGATAAGAATAACATGTAGTAGTGCTGTAAAGAAAAGAGAAATTGCAATGCTTGGTGTACAATTAGAATTGGGTATCATATCAGTTACTTAGTAAGGGATAGGAACACATTGGCACTCTATAATGTTCAAGGGAAACATCTGAATAGGTTAAAATGACATGTAGAAGAAACAAATGAAGCATCATCACAGCATATTCAAATTCCGCATAAGATTCATAGTGAAAGGGTACAGTTTATACTAAAGAAAAATACTGATAACAGAGGGAAGTGAGTATCAGTCTCCAAACCTGACATTTTTACATGGAATTGAAATGTCAGAGTACATAGTGACCAGAAATAAGCTTTCTTTTTAAAATTTTTGTGCTTAATAATAGGTTACAAGATTATAAGATTACAGTGTATCGTTTCACATGACAACCACCATAAAAATTCTCTGTCCCCACCCTTCCACCTCCCAAAGATAACTATCATAGTTCACAAAAGTCCTATAAACAGATTTTTTGTTTGTCTGTTCATATTTTTTCTTTATTTTGTCAGGCTCATGTATATCAATACTTTAGATTCCACATATGCTTATTTTGATAAGCATAATTACTTCCAGACTTATCTATTTTGTCCCAAAGGGCACAATAACATCTTTTTAAATTGTAGAATAGTATTCAGTGAAATATATATCCCATAACTTCTTTAGGTAGTCATCTGTTGATAGCTATTAGATTGCTTCCAATATTTGGCTTCTGTCAATAATGTAGTTATAGAACACAGGGACACATATGTCCCTTCAAATTGGTGTTTGCATGCCCTTTAGATAAGTGACTGAGAGTAATATTGCTGACTCATAAGGTAATTCCATTTTTATTTGTTTAAAGACTCTCCATACAGTCTTCCGAAGGGGACGTACCAGTTTATATTACCACCAGCAATTCAGATGAGCCATTTTTTTCTCCACAATTTCAGTAGAATCTGTTATTTCTTGATTTGTAGATGTAAGACATGTACTCAGATGAGACATGGAAAGAGATATACAAAGAGATATATAGATAGAAACCAGAACACTGTCTGTCATTTATAGTGGTTGTGGGGGGGGGGGGCTCAGTCTGAGACATGAAAGTCTTAGTCTTTTGTTATAAGAATTATATGCTCTCCCCCATCTGAAGAGCTTTCTTATACACCATTCCAATGCTGACGAGGATAAAGTAATTGTTTTTTACAAAAGTGGTGATAGTACTTGATATTTAAATGTCACTGGTTCATTATCAAGAGATAGCATCAATATAGTCTCTTAACTATATGTGGTGTACTATTGAGTTGTATTACACAATGATTTATATACCAGAAATGAAAAGGTGAGAAGACACAGTTAATTTAAAGTTTATATTTGCATATGAAATTGAGACATTAATTTTTATTGGCCATTATAGAGTTGAACTTGCAAATATGAATGTGACTCATTCACTTTCATTATTTATGCAAGTAAAATGCTATTTGTTTCATTTTTCATAATAACTGTGGCAAAAAAAATCATTTGCCTAATATGTAAGTATATGGCACAAGAAAGTAACATTTATGTGTTCACTCATATTGTTTTGAACTTACATTTGTGCTTTTGGAAAATTTAAGCAAATCGTTTGAGTAAGTTATGGAGAATACAGAATATTTAGGGATTTCACGATGGTAGAGTGCATTGTGACAAGGGGTGCCAGGCTAGCTTCTCGGGTGGGAGAGAGATGACCAGGGACTCATGGCTGATCTGGGAACGCAGTTCAATCTTTATTGATGAGCAGGAATGCAGTACAAAATCTATCCTCTATTGATTAGAAAATCCTGTCCTTTCCCACACCTATGAACATCTAATCTTTGATAATGGGGCCGAAAGCATTATAAATGGAAGAAGGAGGCTCTCTTCAATAAATAGTGCTGGGAAAACTGGGTTGAAACATGCAGAAGAATGAAATTGAACCACTTTATCTCACCAGAAACAAAAATCAACTCCAAATGGATCAAAGACCTGGATGTTAGACCAGAAACAATCAAATACTTAGAGGAAAACATTGGTAAAACACTTTCCCACATACACCTCAAGGACATCTTTGATGAAATAAACCCAATTGCAAGGAAGACTAAAGTAGAAAAAAAACAATGGGACTACATCAAATTGAAAAGCTTCTGCACATCCAAAGAAACTATTAAACAAACAGAGAGACCCCTCACAGAATGGGAGAAGATCTTCACATGCCATACATCAGACAAGAAACTAATCACCAAAATATATAAAGAGCTCAGCAACCTTAGCACCAAAAAAGCAAATGACCCCATCCAAAAATGGGCAGAGGATATGAACAAAACATTCACCTCAGAGGAGATCCAAAAGGCTAACAAACATATGAAAAACTGCTCTAGGTCACTGATTATCAGAGAAATGCAAATTAGGACAACATTGAGATACCACCTCACTCCTGTAAGAATGTCATATATCGAAAAGGACAGCAGCAACAAATGCTGGTGAGGCTGTGAGGACAGAGGAACCCTTTTGCATTGCTGGTGGGAATGTAAATTGGTCCAGCCTCTGTGGAGAGCAGTGTGGAAAACTCTCAGAAGGCTAGGCATGGACCTTCCATATGATCCAGTAATTCCTCTCCTGGGGTTATACCCCAAGGACTCTATAACACCCAACCAAAAAGAGGTGTGTACTCCGATGTTCATAGCAGCACAATTCATAGTAGCTAAAACCTGGAAGCAACTCAAGTGCCCCACAACAGATGAGTGACTGAGAAAGCTGTGGTATATATAAACAATGGAATACTATGCAGCTATCAAGAACAATGAACCCACCTTCTCTGACCCATCTTGGACAGAGCTAGAAGAAATTATGTTAAGTGAGCTAAGTCAGAAAGATAAAGATGAGTATGAGATGATCCCACTCATCAACGAAGTTGAGAAAGATCTGAAAGGGAAACTAAAAGCAGGATCTGACTAAATTGAAAGTAGGGCACCAAAGTAAAAACCCTGTGACATGCAGCTTCCTGGGCCGGTGGGGTGTGGGGGTGGGTGGGTGGGATGGGACACAGTCTTTTGGTGGTGGGAATGGTGTTTAGGTACACTCCTAGTAAAGTGTAGTCATATAAATCACTAGTTAATTAATATGAGAGGGGGTAAACTAATTGTATGTCTCGAAGATTTTAAAACACAGACTGAGTCTTTTTAATATAGGCTGTGTATTCTATGTGCAGACTCTCTCAAAAGCCTAGACCAAGTAGATCAGAAGCATCCAATGGCACAGCTATATACAAAATACTGGGCACTATACAGCAAACCCTAACAAAAGGACTTTTCAAAGTTAACCCAATTACCAAATAATGTGATGATAACATTGACTATCCATTGTCTTTTTGAACCCTAAGACAACAGGAACCTCACATCTCCACTAGAATGCCTATATTTCCCCCAGTCCTAGAACCTTAGGTTAGGGCCCACTTTCCTGCATGCCTCTCCCAATCCATATCAAATAATATTGCATCTGCCGATTGCAACCTAATCAACGCAATGATTGCCACCTCAACATGCTTCAGCAAAGACTGTGTCCAGAGACTTCACGTGTGGAATGACAACCCTTCAGCTTCATTACTCACGTGAGACCTTTCCTCTCGTAGTATTCTCTAATTCCATCCCAGGTGGTTCACTTTCTAACAAAGTCCCAAAACCTAGATATAGACCAGGTTCTGTGAGAGAGAGCATATGTTCACACGTATCCATAAACTACTGCAAAATATATACCTGAAAGCAGAAGTACACTAGAGTTTGCAGTGAGTACCCCCCTAACACTTCCTCTCCACTATTCCAAGCTTTGGGTCCATGATTGCTCAACAATTTGTTTTGCTTTGTATATTAACTCTCTTTTCAGCCACCAGGTGCCAGATGCCATCAGGATGCCGACCAGGCTTCCCTGGACTGAAGACCCTACCAATATTTCCTGGAGCTCTGCTTCCCCAGAGACCCACCCTACTAGGAAAAGAGAGAGGCAGTCTGGGAGTATGGACCGACCAGTAAACGTCCATGTTCAGCGGGGAAGCAATTACAGAAGCCAGACCTTCTACCTTCTGTAACCCACAATGACCCTGGGTCCATGCTCCCAGAGGGATAGAGAATGGGAAAGCTATCGGGGAGGGGATGGGATATGGAGATTGGGTGGTGGGAATTGTGTGGAGTTATACCCCTCCTACCCTATGGTTTTGTTAATTTATCCTTTCTTAAATAAAAAATAAATTAAAAAAAAAGAAAATCCTGTCCTTTATATCTCCTGAGGTGGAAGTATCTGGTGGGAAGTACTTAGGATAGGGGGAAAAAGCCCACACTTGGAAATATCAAGCTTGCATCTAACCAGTGGTATTAAATCAATGCCCTGTAAGCAGGACGGGTCTCAGTAAAGCAGTGATTATGTAAATAGACCGCAGCTTTAAGCAATGCAAGCAAACCTAACGTGATGATCAAAACAGAAGGTCTTAGAAGCAGAATTAGAAGCAGACCAACAAAGGGTGACAGGTGGTAGCGTAGTTTAAGCACGCATAGTACTAAGTGCAAGGCCCCATTCAAGGATCCTGGTTAGAGCCGAGCTCCCCACCTGCAGGGGGTCTGATTCAGGAGCTAACAATGTAGCAGGTCTGCAGGTGTCTGTCTCTCTCTCTCCTTTTCTATCTCCTCAACTGTGGGACTATGTGGAAGTTTGATAGAGCTTAGGGAAGCTCCCCCCATCTTCACGGATGGAGGTCTGGAAAGACACCTCTCTTGTTAGCCTCTCTCCATAGAGATGGCCAAGAGAGAAAAGTCTATCAGACTCAGATTGCCTCTGTAAGACTCCTGCTTCACAAAAAGCCTACATCCCCTGCTGTCATCCAAATGGTTCAAATGGTTATACTCACTCAAAGTTCACACCTTCCACTTCACCATTTGATCACAAAGGAAGAGCACATCCTGTCACACACTCCTAACACCGGACAAGTGAAAAGCCCCCAAAACCTTATTTCCTGGAGCCCTTTTGATGTCTTTAAAGCTTTGTTCTTCCTTCTCTATCTCACCTTACTGGTTAAACCCCTATTCTTCTCTCAGATGTCTTTGGATAATTAAATGCCTGCATCAGGAGACTAATTGTATTGATCTTTATGTATCAACTCTTGTTATATCAACCCCCTAGTGTAGGGGGCATGCTGACCTTTAAGAAACCTGTGAATTATTACATATGTGAAAACTGTTCTTTGTCTAGCCTTCTATATCAACCCAAACCCACTCCCCAATAAATGAGTGTGTTCGTACCAGAATCCTCCCTGAATTTCTTTCTTTTCATGCAGTATCTTGAACTGGTGATGGGAATTCGGTAGTTTATCTTTATACCTGAGAACCACCCATGCAAGCTCCAACACCCAACCCCCCTCAATTTCTCTCTGTCCTGTCTAATAAAATGAAAAAAAAAAGGTCACCAGGAGCAGTGGATACTAGTGCTGGCACTTAGCTCCAGCGATAACCTTGGAGGCAAAAATAAATAAAGTTTGACAAAAGCACTAGACAATCAGGTGTTCCACCAGAAACCGTAAGTGATTATATACCAGCATTGAATTATAATCCTTGGATGAAAAACTCAACAGAAGACTGGCATGGCAAATTACAAAAGTTGACAGTAGGGGGGTTCCCGGAAGATGGCGGACTGAGAAGCTGCTAGTGGCTTGAGCTCTGACCACATCTTCTGGAAAAGGTAGGATTTTCTGCCTTTAGTAGGCCAGTCAATAAGGGGTTCTAGCGGTGACACCAAGAAGGTGACTATAACTTAATTTGGGTTAAGAAATAGAGTAGAAAAAAAAGGGGAAAAAATTCTTTCCTTTTAATTATTAAGCACACCCCCCCCACCCCAATAACCAGTCCCTGGGACCAACTCCTAGCAGGCTCCCCTTCTGAGCTTCTGTATTTACCAAATTCCTATCCCACAAGGGAGTATCATTCATTCTAAGTCTATATACCCTTCTGAAACCTCTGGCCTTTTTTCTAAGTAGCCAACCCCCCCACCTCACCAGCATAGCTAATTAAATAATTAAAAATAAATAAATAAACTCTTTCCATTCACTGCTCTTTTATGACTGTTCTTTTTCTTATCTTTTTCTTTTTTCTCTCTCTCTCTTTTTTTTCTTTTTCTCATTCTTGTCATCCTTTCTTCCTTAATCCTACAGCTTCCAAAGCCCCAGGCCCCAGCCCCCACACCACCAAAAAGTGTGCTTTTTTGAATTCACTGTTACACATTTGGGAATTATTTTGGGGAAGAATTCTGACTCAGTGTGGACTCTCACTAGGAGTGTCTCTGCTCAACTTCCCTTTCTCCTTTAACCACAGCTAGAATATACAGTGGATAGTAGATTTGCATAACTGTCTATTTCAGCTATCCTTGTCTAGTCCTGAGGTTTGTTTTTTTTTTCTCATTCTTAACAATCAGCTGCCTCTGATCACGAAGTTTGAGGTAATCTAGGACAGGAGTTTTTTTTTTTTCACCCTGCTCTATTTTATTATTAATATTATATAAAGGCATATATCTTCCCCCACCCTTTAGGTTGATCAGAATTAACTCTTAGGGTATCTTTCATTGATAGGCTAGTGGGCATCTTATCTATTGTAGCAGGAACTTGTCTCCTTACATCTACCTCCTCTACAGACTCTCCCCTCCCTTCTCCTCCTAGCTAATTTTTAAAAAATCAAATTAAATTAAATTAAAAATAAAGTAATAAAAAAACACCAATCCTTTCACTGCTCTTTCATTACAACTGTTTTTCTTATCTTTTCCCTTTTCTCTCACTTGTCTCTTTTTTCTTTTTTTTCTTTTTCTTTTCTATCTTGTCATATACTTCTTCCTGCCTTCTTTGCCTTTCTGAATTTGTGAATTATTTTGGGGAAGAAATCTGACTCAGAGTGGACTCTCTATGTGGTATCTCTGCTCTAGTTCCCTTTCCCCTTTTGTTACCCCTAGAATATACAGTGGATAGCAGATTTGCATAACTGTCTATTCTTGCTATCCCTTATTTCTTTTCTCTTTCTTCTTCACTAGGATTTGGTTACTATTTTTTCACAGACTGGAGAAATTCTTTGGCTAACTGGTAGTGATTAAACTGCTTCAATACTTGCTTCAGTGGCTACTGTAATTCCTGAGGCTGGTGAATGCAATTGTCATAAAGGTATTTAGTACAGTGTTGCTTGTGCTCAAGACACAACAACTAAAGAACAACAGAGCATAAAAAAAGAAAGAAACACATGAATCAAAAAAATGGGTAGATCAAAAACAAACAAAAGTGCTACTCCAATGAATGAAGACAAGAGCCCAGAAGAAACCACAAATCAGTCAGAAGTAACCATAGATAAGAAAAGTATGCAAGCAATAATAAACTTATTAATCACAGAAATGAAAACAACATTGGAGGAAAGGAATGGCAGTATTAGGGAAACAACAGTTGAGACCCCCAAGGAAAACACTGATTATCTTGAGGCAATTAGAGAACTGAAAGCTGAAATAGCTGTAATGAAGAAAGAAGCTGAGGCAAGGGAAAGCAGACTAAGAGAAGCAGAAAACAGAATTAGTCAGACAGAGGATGAGTTAAAGAAAACTAAGAAAGAGGTGAAAGAGCTTAAAAAGAGATTGAGAAACACTGAAAACAACAACAGAGACATATGGGATGATCTCAAAAGAGGTAACATTCACATAATTAGCCTGTAAGAGGAAGAAAGAGATGAAGGTGAAGCTAACATTCTAGAGGAAATAATAGAAGAAAACTTCCCAGAATTGAATAACAGAAAGGACATCAGATTCAAGAGGCCCAGAGAGTACCAAACAGAATCAACCCAGACCTGAAGACACCAAGACACATCATAGTCACAAAGAGAAGAAGTAAGGATAAAGAAAGGATCCTAAAGGCTGCAAGAGAGAAACAAAAAGTCACATACAAGGGAAGACCCATAAGATTATCTGCAGATTTCTCTACTCAAACGCTAAAAGCCAGAAAAGAATGGCAACATATCTATGGAGCATTGAATGAAAAAGGGTTTCAACCAAGGATAATATATCCTGATAGACTTTCATTCAAACTAGATGGAGTGATCAAAACCTTCTTAGACAAACAACAGTTAAAGGAGGCAACCATCACCAAACCGGCCCTGAAAGAGGTTCTAAAAGACCTCTTATAAACAAGAACATCACTATAATACTGGCAATAAATCAGAGCAAACAAAAAAAAGTTTTTTTGAACAATGGCACTACAATACATTAAATCCATAATGTCAATAACTGTCAATGGCTTAAATTCACCCATCAAAAGGCACAGGGTGGGGGGATGAATCAGAAAACATAACCCAACCATATGCTGCTTGCAAGAATCCCATCTGTCACAACAAGATAAACACAGACTTAAAGCGAAAGGATGGAAAACTGTCATACAGGCTAATGGACCACAATAAAGGGCAGGAACAGCCATTCTCATCTCAGACACAATAAATTTTAAATTAAATAAAGCAATAAAAGATAGGCAAGGACATTACATAATGATTAGAGGATCAACCAGTCAAGAAGACTTAACAAATATTAATATCTATGCACCCAATGAGGGACCATCTAAATACGTCAGGCACTTACTGAAAGATTTTCAAAAATACATCAATAGTAATACAATAATAGTGGGAGACTTCAATACCCCACTCTCACACTTAGACAGATCAACAAAGCAGAGAACCAACAAAGATACAAGAGAACTGAATGAAGAGATTGACAGACTAGACCTCTCAGAGTTCTTCACCACAAAAAACTGGAATACACCTTCTTTTCAAATCCACATAACACATACTCAAGGATAGACCACATGTTAGGCCACAAAGACAGCATCAATACATTCAAGAACACTGAAATAATCCCAAGTATCTTCTCAGACCACAGTGGAGTAAAACTAACATTTAACAACAAACAGACAATTATTAAAAGTCACAGAATTTGGAAACTAAACAACATACTCCTTAAGAACCACTGGGTCAGAGATTCACTCAAGAAGGAAATTCTAATGTTCCAGAAAAAAATTGAAAATGATGACACAACCTATCAAAATATTTGGGACACAGCTAAAGCAGTACTGAGAGGGAAACTTATAGCCATACAATCACATATTAAACACCAAGAAGAAGCTCAAATAAACGAACTTATTGCACATCTCAAGGACTTAGAGGAAGAGGAACAAAGGAACCCTAAAGCATCCAGAAGGACAGAAATCACTAAAGTTAGAGCAGAAATAAACAACATCGAAAATAAAAGAACCATACAAAAGATCAATGAAGTCAAATGTTGGTTCTTTGAAAGATTAAACAAAATTGACAAACCCCTAGCAAGACTCACCAAACAAAAAAGAGAGAAGATTCAAATTAGTAGAATTGTAAACGATGGAGGAGATATCACAACTGACACCACAGAAATCCAGAGAATCCTGCGAAACTTCTACGAAGAACTATATACTACCAAGCTAGAGAATCTGGAAGAAATGGAACAATTCCTAGAAGCATATGCCCTTCCAAAACTGAAACAAGAAGAACTACAAAATCTAAATGCACCAATCACAGACAAAGAAATTGAAACCGTTATTAAGAATCTCCCCAACAACAAAAGTCCTGGACCAGATGGCTTCACAAATGAATTCTACAAAACTTTCAGGAAACAGTTAATACCCATACTTCTGAAGCTTTTCCATAAGATTGAAGAAACAGGAATACTCCCTTCCACCTTCTATGAAGCCAACATCACCCTGATACCAAAAGCTGATAGGGACAGAACAAAAAAGGAAAACTACAGACCAATATCTCTGATGAACATAGATGCCAAAATATTAAACAAGATCTTGGCCAACCGGATACAGCAACATATCAAAAAGATTGTTCATCACGACCAAGTGGGATTCATCCCAGGGATGCAAGGCTGGTTCAACATCCGTAAGTCAATCAATGTCATTCACCACATCAATAAAAGCAAAGCCAAAAACCACATGATTATCTCAATAGATGCAGAGAAAGCCTTTGACAAAACCCAACACCCATTCCCGCAAAAAACTCTACAAAAAATGGGAATAGATGGGAAATTCCTCAAGATAGTGGAGTCTATATATTGCAAACCTACAGCCAACATCATACTCAATGGACAGAAGCTGAAAGCATTCCCCCTCAGATCGGGGACTAGACAGGGCTGTCCACTGTCACCGTTACTCTTCAACATAGTATTGGAAGTTCTTGCCATAGCAATCAGGCAAGAGAAAGGAATCAAAGGGATACAGATTGGAAGGAAAGAAGTCAAGCTCTCACTATTTGCAGATGATATAATAGTATACATAGAAAAACCTAAAGAAAACTACTGGAAGTTATTAGGCAGTATAGCAAGGTATCAGGCTACAAAATCGATGTACAAAAAATCAGTGGCATTTCTTTATGCGAACACTAAATCTGAAGAAGAAGACATCCACAAATCACTCCCATTTACTTTTTCAGCAAAATCAATCAAATACCTAGGAATAAAGTTGACCGAAGAAGTGAAAGACTTATATACTGAAAACTATGAGTCGCTACTCAAGGAAATAGAAACTGATACCAAGAAATGGAAAGATATCCCATGCTCATGGATTGGAAGAATAAATATCATCAAAATGAATATTCTCCCCAGATGCATATACAAATTTAATGCAATACCCATCAAAGTTCCACCAAGCTTCTTTAAGAGAATAGAACAAACACTACAATCATTTATCTGGAACCTGAAAACACCTAAAATTGCCAAAACCATCTTGAGGAAAAGAAACAGAAATGGAGGCATCACACTCCCAGACATTAAACTATATTATAAAGCCATCATCATCAAAACAGCATGGTACTGGAATAAAAATAGGCACAGAGACCAGTGGAACAGAATTGAAAGCCCAGAAGTAAGTCCCAACACCTATGGGCATCTAATCTTTGAACAGGGGGCCCAAAGGATTAAATGGAAAAAGGAGGCTCTCTTCAATAAATGGTGCTGGGGAAACTGGGTTGAAACATGCAGAAGAATGAAATTGAACCACTTTATCTCACCAGAAACAAAAATCAACTCCAAATGGATCAAAGACCTAGATGTCAGACCAGAAACAATCAAATACTTAGAGGAAAATATTGGTAAAACAGTTTCCCACCTACACCTCAAGGACATCTTTGATGAATCAAACCCAACTGCAAGGAACACTAAAGCAGAAACAAACCAATGAGACTACATCAAATTGAAAAGCTTCTGCACATCCAAAGAAACTATTAAACAAACAAAGAGACCCCTCACAGAATGGGATTAGATCTTCACATGCCATACATCAGACAAGAAACTAATCACCAAAATATATAAAGAGCTCAGCAAACTTAGCACCAAAAAGCTAATCCTAACACGTTATGATTGGGCCCTCCTCAATCGCTATCGAACAGGCCATGGCCAGTGCGCTGCTATGTTCCATCGCTCTCTAGGGAGCCAGAGACAACCCAAACTGCCGCTGCAGCTAGACAGACTATGAACCACATAGTCAACGACTGCCACCTCTCCAGATTCGTCTCTAAACTTTACATCAGGCTCAACCTGACGCTCTTGACTGGCTACAGAAGAAGGGCAAACGCTAGAAGAGAAGAATCACCAAAAAAGCAAATGACCCCATCCAAAAATGGGCAGAGGATACAAACAAAACATTCACCTCAGAGGAGATCCAAAAGGCTAACAAACATGAAAAACTGCTCTAGGTCACTGATTGTCAGAGAAATGCAAATTAAGACAACATTGAGATACCACCTCACTCCTGTAAGAATGGCATACATCAAAAAGGACAGCAGCAACAAATGCTGGGGAGGTTGTGGGGCCAGAGGAACCCTTTTGCATTGCTGGTGGGAATGTAAATTGGTACAGCCTCTGTGGAGAGTAGTCTGGAAAACTCTCACAAGGCTAGACATGGACCTTCCATATGATCCAGTAATTTCTCTCCTGGGGTTATACCCCAAGGACTCCATAACACCCAACCAAAAAGAGGTGTGTACTCCTATGTTCATAGCAGCACAATTCATAATAGCTAAAACCTGGAAGCAACCCAGGTGCCCAACAACAGATGAGTGGCTGAGAAAGCTGTGGTATATATACACAATGGAATACTATGCAGCTATTAAGAACAATGAACCCACCTTCTCTGACCCATCTTGGACAGAGCTAGAAGAAATTATGTTAAGTGAGCTAAGTCAGAAAGATAAAGATGAGTATGGGATGATCCCACTCATCAACAGAAGTTGAGTAAGAAGACCTGAAAGGGAAACTAAAAGCAGGACCTTACCAAATTGTAAGTAGGGCACCAAAGTAAAAACCCTGAGGTGAGGGGTATACATGCAGCTTCCTGGGCCAGTGTGGGTGGGAGTGGGTGGGAGGGATGGGTCACAGTCTTTTGGTAGTGAGAATGGTGTTTATGTACACTCCTAGTAAAATGTAGTCATATAAATCACTAGTTAATTAATACGAGAGGGGGAAAATTAATTGTATGTCTTGAAGTTTTTCAAAACACAAAATGAATCTTTTAAATATATAGGCTGTGTAATTGATATGCGGACTCTCTCAAAAGCCTAGACCAAGTAGATCAGAAGCAACCAATAGCACAGGTATATACAAGATACTGGGTACGGTACAGCAAACCCTAACAAAAGTTAACCCAATTACCAATTAATGTGATGATAACATTAACTATCGATTGTCTTTTTGAACCCTAAGACAGCAGGAATCTCACATCTCCACTATAGAGCCTCTACTTCCCCCAGTCCTGGAACCATTGGATAGGGCCCACTTTCCCATATGCCTCTCCCAATCCATATCAAATTATATTGCATCTACTGATTACAACCTAACCAACACAATGATTGCCACCTCAACATGCTTCAATTCAGACTGTGTCCAGAGATTTCACGTATGGAATGACAACTCTTCAGCTTCATTACTCGGGTGAGACCTTTCCTTTCATAGTATACTCTAATTTCATCTCAGGTAGTTCACTTTCTAACAAAGTCCCAAAACCTACATATACACCAGTTTCTGTGAGAGAGAGCATATCTTCACACGTATCCATAAACTACTGCAAAATATATGCCTGAAAGCAGAAGTACACTAGAGTTTGCAGTGAGTACCCCCCTAACACTTCCTCTCCACTATTCCAAGCTTTGGGTCCATGATTGCTCAACAATTTGTTTGGCTTCGTATGTTAACTCCCTTTTCAGTCACCAGGTTCCAGTTGTCATCAGGATTCCGGCCAGGCTTCTCTAGGTTAAAGACTCCACTAATGTGTCCTGGAGCTCAGCTTCCCCAGAGACCCACCCTACTAGGGAAAGAGAGAGGCAGACTGGGAGTATGGACCGACCGGTCAACGCCCATGTTCAGCGGGGAAGCAATTACAGAAGCCAGACCTTCTACCTTCTGCAACCCACAATGACCCTGGGTCCATGCTCCCAGAGGGCTAGAGAATGGGAAAGCTATCAGGGGAGGGGGTGGGAAATGGAGATTGGGTGGCGGGAATTGTGTGTAATTGTACCCCTCCTACCCTATGGTTTTGTTAATTAATCCTTTCTTAAATAAAAAATAAAGTAAATAAATTTTTTAAAAGTTGACAGTAGTACAGTATTCATTAACTTGGAGATTAAAATGCTAAAAGATAAATGATAAATCAACAAACAAAATTAAAAATAATTGTGGTCACACTCAATTCATGATAATACAAACAAATCAAAATCCAGTAACTGAAATTGTTAACAGATGAAAAACATATATATTTTGTGATTAGGCTGATATAAACCCATAAAGTGCACACTCACAAAACTCAGCAACTAAAATGAAACAGTCCTATTGAAGAATGGGGAAAAGAACTGAACAGATTCTTCATCTAAGTAACAAAGCTATGTGCAATACAGGATAAGACTTTAACAGACTACAGACTATGGTATCATATCCTAGGAATTAGAATGGGGAAGGCAGAAACACTAAAGAAATGCCAGTGGTCTCAGGCCACCTGCTGGAACAAGATAACAACTTGGTGGTAAGTGAGATATAAGATATACTGATATATCTTGGGGAATACAGACATAAACACTTGTGACAAAAGCAGTGCTATAAATCAACACTTTCTTAATAATGCAATACTGAAGTTGAAAAAAAGAAAAACTGTGGGCCATCATCTTAACCTTCAGTGTGTCACAATCTTTTTGCTAGTGTAGAATATCACAAAAATGTATTATCTAAAGTATAATACAGTGCAATAAAAAGCAGCATGCCAAGTGATATCACTATGAAACTTAAAAATATGCATATGGGGGGGCTGGGTAGTAGCCTAGTGGATTAAGTGCACATGGTGCAAAGCGCACAGACCAGCGTAAAGATCTTTGTTCAAGCCCCAGGCTCCCCCCCTGCAAGGGTGTGGCTTCACAGGCAGTGAAGCAAGACAGCAGGTATTTATCTTTCTCTCACCCTCTCTGTCTTCCCCTCCTCTTTCCATTTCTCTCCCATCCAACAACAACGACAGCAACAACAAAATAAATCAACAAGGGCAACAAAAGGAAAAAAAAAAAAAACATCCTCCAGGAGCAGTGAATTTGTAGTGCAGGCACTTAGCCACAGTAATAATAATAAACAAAAATTTTAAAAGTGCATATGTGGGACAGCTATAAACAAAAATAATGACATATTTTTCTTTGCTACAACATGGACAGAGCTGGAAGACAGTGGCCTACCCAGTGCTAGGTCCATGTGAAACTACTGAAGTGGGGAGAGTATCTTCATCTTTGCATGGCCAAGCCCACATTCCTACCCCAATAGTTTGTCTTCAGCTCTGCCTCTCCAACTCACAGAAGCTTTCACCCTACCCACCAGCAAGACTGGGTCTGGATCAATGCCTGCTAATGAGCATCAAGAAGATACAAATTTGTTAAGCCTAATGGTATCATCCTAGATCTGCAGAGTGCTAGAAGGCTGTGGCCACCCTGCTCCCATGGCTGCTTAAATATTTTAGCATTTACTTCAGTAGAATGTGAATGATTATTTCCTGTAACTGCCTCATCTCCCTTTCTGTGTTCTATAGTACGACAGGGAGGAACGATTCTTCTCAATTCTTACTCTTCACAGCATAAATTATGGTATCTAACTTACATTAAATTCTCCCTTTATCCTGTCAATTGCACTACGTTTTATGACATTGCTTGCCAAAATCCAAAAGGGATAGATGACAGAATAAAGTGTCTTTCTCACTACTCCAAATCTTCTGTTAAAGAGACATGAAGTAGTTCAGGCATCTTCTGTAGTCTTCACTTGTGTCATTCTACTTTTCTTTTTACTGCATTACATATGCTACATGTGAATCCAGACAATATCTGCCTCCATTTCAGCGCTGGAAATGAACAGGGTGGCAGAAATACTCTGCGAAAATAGCCAGAAAAACATCAGAAACTGGGGTTTAGAAATGTGACATGAAAACAGTGGATTATAAGGGTCAAACGAGGGGAAAAAATTGTGTTTAAGCAGGTTCTCAGTGTGATATATTCAACTTGGTTAAAATACTACATTAAATTTTTTGCCTTATTTATATTAATATAGCTTTGGTTTTCAAATAGCAACAGAGATAATAGTAGGAGCAAATGAGAATGGCTCAGACAGAAGGTACTGGAAGAACTGGAAGTGCAAGCACCACATTAATTCTGAAAAGCTTTCCTTGTAGCCTGAAGCAGAAATCCTAATAACCCTCCATGAACCCTGTTCTACTAACTAGAGTTAGGTCAGAGACTGACAACTTGTTTTTACCCATTCAGGTAACTCAGGAGTTCCTCAGAGCAAATTACCTTTGCAAAAACATAATAAAGTCAGCTCCAAAGACAGCTTAGGGAAGTTGCTGGCACAAAGCTCCACCCTGGCTTTCTAGGATGATTCAATGATTGTCTGTGTACCAGAATCCAAAGTCTCTGCTGAACACAATGCCTTTATTGTGGCCACATCTGAGCAGACAGTGTTACTTGAGGACATGCGTTTGTTCCACTCCAATTCTTAATCAAGTCATATTAAATCTCTTAAAAAAGAGGTTTGGGAAGATGAACCCACATAATTTATAAATAATTGAAGTCTCTGTATATTATCATACCTCCAAGATAAACTTTAACAAATTGATTTATGTGTTTTCAAAGCAAGGGTTTAAAAATAATATGTGGTATTTAAATCTTCTGAGACTGCTATCCTTATGAGAATTAAGACAAAGATTATTAGAATCAGTATTATTTCAAAGAAAGCACCAGTGGTGCTTCCTTTCTCAAAATCTGACAAAAACAGATAATGCTTAGTGAATTAAGTAAAGAGGTGAAAAATAACAAGCAAGTGGTTTCACTCATATGTGGAATATAGATAATTTGCAAAACAGAAAACAAAAAAACAAGAAGTAAACAAACTGTCTCTAAGACATTGTGTGAGGTTGGGGGAACTGAATTTTGATGGTGATGTGGTGTGGAAGTATACCTTGTAATCTTACAACCTTATAAACCACTATTAATCATGAATAAAAATGGCTTGGAAAAATAAATAACAAAAAATAAATGAGACGTTAATATAGGAGTAATCTATTAAACCACCTGACCTTTCTTGAAGGTTACTGTAATAATTGTTCATTCATTTTCCAGTGAAAAATTATTTGGTTATCAGAAAAGTCATGCTATATTTTTTTATGTTTTTCTACAAAAATGGATCATGATTTTTCCAACAAACTAATGTTATGGGTAAACTTTAAAGTCTCTATAGTCAAAGTATTTCTTTTCTTTTCTTTTTTTTGCCTCCAGGGTTATTGCTAGTGCTAGGTGCCCTGGAGGCTATTTTTTTCCTTTTATTGCCCTTATTTTATCATTGTTATAGTTATTATTGCTGTTGTTACTGATGTTGTTGTTGTTGGATAGGACAGAGAAATAGAGAGAGGAGGGGGAGACAGAGAGGGGGTGAAAAAGACACCTGCAGACCTGCTTCATCACTTGTGAAGCGACCCCCTAGCTGCAGGTAGGGAGCAGGGGGCTCAAATAGGGATTACGCTGGTCCTTGTGCTTTCTGCCATGTGCGCTTAACCCGCTGCACTACCACCCAACCCCGTAAGTGTATTTCTATATAAAATTATTCCTTTTATAAATCCATACTTAAAGCTGCCCTTACAATTCAATGGCAAAGGAAAATAGAGTAAGAAATGCTCTAAAAAAGAAAAAGCAGTTTCATTCACTTCTTTAGTTACATTTCATAATAACATGACTGAGCTCAACTTCTTAACAGAACTCAACTACATCAACCCTTTCCCCTTTGTACAGTCAGAATATGATAACTGAAGAAAATACAAGCAATATGACTCGAATACACATTTTTCATGATGACATTCAAGTCTTTTTTCTTATGCTAATTTTCTTTTATTCCAAATCCTCTCCCCATACTTCCCATACTTATAATTTATATTTAACCATAGATCTCTATCTGTAGTGTATTCCACCCACACCAGCCACAAAATGGTATATCTGTTCCTGTCTGAATCGAATTTTCTCCACCAATTATTAGCAGGATTTCATGCCTGCGTGATGTTCCCACTGCTTCTAGCAATCATGGTTTCCTTCCTTTTCTTTTTTCTCTTTATTTCTGATAGAAGGCAAGTGACAGAAAGAGCTAGAAATGGAGAAGGAAAAAGAGAGAGAGAGAAGGACTTTTCGAAGGGCTCCACTGCTTCTGAAGATTCTACTGCCGGTGGGTACCTGATACTTGAATCCAAAGTCTTGCACATTAATAAATCCAATATTACAGATGCTGCGCTTAAGCAAAGTACTGATAGTTCCTGATACTTACATCTATAAATTAAATGTCAACAAATGCAGCGGCTTGAAGTAGTAGATGTGTTGACACACATGCAACTCTGTGTGTGTATGTGTGTATACACATCTGATTATTCTGGAAAAGGAAGTGTGATATTGAGTCAGTGTCTGAAATAATGTCTTGTACTGGCTGTCTTTTTCTCACTATATAGAATATTTTTGAGCCTCTAGAGGAATCACATTGTCTTCAGTGAAACAAGAGCAGAGGTGTTACACAAGAAGGAGTTTGTTAATGGGTTTTCAGGGTGCTTCCACTTATAGTCATCCATGATAAATATAGAGGTTGTGGAGTTAAATAGCTAGTGTTAGGATATATGGGTAGAAGTTAGTAAACTTTCATATAGCTAAAAGTTTTAGCTAGGTGGAAGCAGGGGATTTGTGGGTGAGGGTAAGCAGTAGGGCCTCTTTATATTTAGATGGAGATCACAGTCGTGCTACAAGCCACCCATAGTTCTGGTTTTTGGTCCAACTCCAGCTAATAGAGAAGCTGTAATGGTCACAAATGGCTCTTTTTCTGAAAGCCTCCCAATGGGTACAGCAGCTTCAGCTCTTAGGCCATTTTTAGTCTTGTCACACCCACTGCCATAATTGTTGTCACAATGTACTTCCCCCAGAGATCTCCTTTTATTGTCCCCAGGTATTATTTGTGCATATCCAATATAGCCAATAGGTCTTTAAATTATCAGTATAAGGAAAAATAGCTTCAGTCTAGTCTTAGGACTCCCCACTTTGCAGTTAGTCCTAGCCTGCTGGGGCTGTGTCATAGAGCAAGCCTGACATTGCTTCGGCCATAGAAGGATGGAAAATACAGACTTTGTGAATGCTGATGCCTAGTGAAGAATCAGGAACTCTCTTTTAGTAAAAGGAGAAAAAAGATGTTGGAAGACATAGGAGGTGGGGGAGAGAGAATATTTCACTAATTCACAGATATTCTGTTAATGTTCTCTGTACAATTAGCAATTTCAGTATTGTGTTGCTCAAGCAAGATAAAAATGCAATCTTGGCTATCGATTGTCTTTTTGAACCCTAAGACAGCAGGAACCTCACATCTCCACTATAGAGCCCCTACTTCCCCCAGTCCTGGAACCCTTGGATAGGGCCCACTTTCCTGTATACATCTCCCAATCCAAACCAAATAATATTGCATCCGCCAATCACAACCTAACCAACGCAACGATTGCCACCTCAACATGCTTCACCTCAGACTGTGTCCAGAGACTTCACGTGTGGAATGACAACCCTTCAGCTTCATTACTTGGGTGAGACCTTTCCTTTTATAGTACACTCTAATTTCATCTCAGGTAGTTCACTTTCTAACAAAGTCCCATAACCTAGATATACACCAGTTTCTGTGAGAGAGAGCTTATGTTCACACGTACCCATAAACTACTGCAAAATATATACCTGAAAGCAGAAGTACACTAGAGTTTGCAGTGAGTACCTCCCTAACATTTCCTCTCCACTATTCCAAGCTTGGGATCCATGATTGCTCAACAAATTGTTTGGCTTTGTATGTTAACTCTCTTTTCAATCACCAGGTTCCAGATGCCACCAGGATGCTGGACAGGCTTCCCTGGATTGAAGACCCCACCAATGTGTCCTGGAGCTCAGCTTCCCCAGAGACACACCCTACTAGGGAAAGAGAGAGACAGACTGAGAGTATGGACCGACCAGTCAACGCCCATGTTCAGCGGGGAAGCAATTACAGAAGCCAGACCTTCTACCTTCTGCAACCCTCAACGACCCTGGGTTCATGCTCCCAGAGGGCTAGAGAATGGGAAAGCTATCAGGGGAGGGGGTGGGTTATGGAGATTGGGTGGTGGGAATTGTGTGGAGTTGTACCCCTCCTACCTTATGATTTTGTTCATTAATCCTTTCTTAAATAAAAAATTAAAAAAAAAAAAAAGCAATCTTGGGTAGTGGTCATGTTGTTTACTGTGCGCTCCCTTGTCTTGTTCCACTTCTGATAAAGTGACAAGTGGAGAACAGAGAGGTCAATGAAATTAAGTCTCTTGTGTGCCTGTGGTGTTATGTTAAAAGACAAAAATAATTTTTTGTTGGTGTCATTGTTATCTCTGACTCTTATGGCTGTAAGCTGTTATACTAATTCATTAGTCAATCACTGGTAAGTTGAACACGAGGTGCTGGTGGTAAAAGAACCTGGTGAAGGGTGTGCTCTCAGGAACAACCGGCTGAAAAAAGTTTTGTTGATTTTCAGTAACCACAGGGTGCTATATACCTTAAACTTAAAATAACTCACATTCCTTGTTAAGGCTGATTTACTTTTGTTTTCTCTTACTGCCCCTGCTCTGCTAACATTTCAAGCTGAAAATTTTGTCTTCAGTACATTCTAGTGCTCTTTTTTTAAAATTTTTTATTTAAGAAAGGATTAATGAACAAAAACATAAGGTAGGAGGGGTACGACTCCACACAATTCCCACCACCCAATCCCCATAACCCACCTCCTCCCATGATAGCTTTCCCATTCTCTAGCCCTCTGGGAGCATGGACCCAGGGTCATTGAGAGTTACAGAAGGTAGAAGGTCTGGCTTCTGTAATTGCTTCCCCGCTGAACATGGGCGTTGACTGGTCGGTCCATACTCCCAGTCTGCCTGTCTCTTTCCCTAGTAAGTTCTTCAAAATGAATATTCTCCCCAGAGCCATATACAAATTTAATACAATACCCATCAAAGTTCCACCAAGCTTCTTTAAGAGAATAGAAAAAACACTACAATCATTTATCTGGAACATGAAAACACCTAGAATTGCCAAAACCATCTTAAGGAAAAGAAACAGAAATGGAGGCATCACACTCCCAGACATTAAACTATATTATAAAGCCATCATCATCAAAACAGCATGGTACTAGAACAAAAATTGGCACACAGACCAGTGGAACAGAATTGAAAGCCCAGAAATAAATCCCCACACCTATGGGCATCTAATCTTTGATAAGGGGGCCCAAAGCATTAAATGGAAGAAGGAGGCTCTCTTCAATAAATGGTGCTGGAAAAACTGGGTTGAAACATGCAGAAGAATGAAATTGAACCACTTTATCTCACCAGAAACAAAAATCAACTCCAAATGGATCAAAGACCTAGATGTCAGACCAGAAACAATCAAATACTTAGGGGAAAACATTGGTAAAACACTTTCCCACATACACCTCAAGGACATCTTTGATGAATCAAACCCAATTGCAAGGAAGACTAAAGCAGAAACAAACCAATGGGACTACATCAAATTGAAAAGCTTCTGCACATCCAAAGAAACTATTAAACAAACAGAGAGACCCTTCACAGAATGGGAGAAGATCTTCACATGCCAGACATCAGACAAGAAACTAATCACCAAAATATATAAAGAGCTCAGCAAACTTAGCACCAAAAAAGCAAATGACCCCATCCAAAAATGGGCAGAGGGTATGAACAAAACATTCTAGTGCTCTTAATCAGTTATTTCTCTTCTTTCTTCTTTTTTTTTTTTTAAATTTTTTATTTAAGAAAGGATTAGTGAACAAAAGCATAAGGTAGGAGGGGTACAACTCCACACAATTCCCAACACCCAATCCCCATAACCCACCCCCTCCCCTGATAGCTTTCCCATTCTCTATCCCTCTGGGAGCATGGACCCAGGGTCGTTGAGGGATGCAGAAGGTAGAAGGTCTGGCTTCTGTAATTGCTTCCCCGCTGAACATGGGCGTTGACTGGTCGGTCCATACTCCCAGTCTGCCTCTCTCTTTCCCTAGTAGGGTGTGACTCTGGGGAAGCTGAGCTCCAGGACACATTGGTGGGGTCTTCAATCCAGGGAAGCCTAGCCAGCATCCTGGTGGCATCTGGAACTGCAAACTCTAGTGTAGTCCTGCTTTCAGGTATATATTTTGCAGTAGTTTATGGATACGTGTGCACATAAGCTCTCTCACAGAAACTGGTGTATATCTAGGTTATGGGACTTTGTTAGAAAGTGAACTACCTGAGATGAAATTAGAGTGTACTATTAAAGGAAAGGTCTCACCCGAGTAATGAAGCTGAAGGGTTGTCATTCCACACGTGAAGTCTCTGGATACATTCTGAGGTGAAGCATGTTGAGGTAGCAATCGTTGCTTTGGTTAGGTTGTGATCGGCAGATGCAATGTTATTTGGTTTGGATTGGGAGATGCATACGGGAAAGTGGGCCCTATCCAAGGGTTCCAGGACTGGGGGAAGTAGGGGCTCTATAGTGAAGATGTGAGGTTCCTGCTGTCTTAGGGTTCAAAAAGACACTCAATAGTTAATATTATCATCACATTATTTGTTAATTGGGTTAACTTTGAAAAGTCCCTTTGTTATGGTTTGCTGGACAGTACCCAGTATCTTGTATATAGCTGTGCTATTGGAAGCTTCTAATCTACTTGGTCTAGGCTTTTGAGAGAGTCCGCATATCAAATACGTAGCCTATATATTAAAAAGATTCAGTTTGTCTTTTGAGAAACTTTGAGACATACAATTGATTTCCCCCTCTCATATTAATTAGCTACTGATTTATATGTCTACATTTTGCTAGGAGTGTACATAAACACCATTCCCACCACCAAAGGACTGTGACCCATCCCTCCCGCCCACTCCCACCCCCCACTGGCCCAGGAAGCTACATGCCTACCCCTCACCACTGGGTTTTTACTTTGGTGCCCTACTTACAATTTGATCAGGTCCTGCTTTTAGTTTCCCTTTCAGATATTCTTAGTCAGCTTCTATTGATGAGTGGGATCATCCCATACTCATCTTTATCTTTCTGACTTAGTTCACTTAACATAATTCCTTCTAGCTCTGTCCAAGATGGGTCAGAGAAGGTGGGTTCATTGATCTTGATAGCTGCATAGTATTCCATTGTGTATATATACCACAGCTTTCTCAGCCACTCATCTGTTGTTGGGCACCTGGGTTGCTTCCAGGTTTTAGCTATTATGAATTGTGCTGCTATGAACATAGGAGTACACACCTCTTTTTGGTTGGGTGTTATGGAGTCCTTGGGGTATAACCCCAGGAGAGGAATTATTGGGTCATATGGAAGGTCCATGTCTAGCCTTCTGAGAGTTTTCCAGACTGCTCTCCACAGAGGCTGTACCAATTTACATTCCCACCAGCAATGTAAAAGGGTTCCTCTGTCCCCACATCCTCTCCAGCATTTGTTGCTGCTGTCCTTTTTGATGTATGCCATTCTTACAGGAGTGAGGTGGTATCTTAGTGTTGTCTTGATTTGCATTTCTCTGATAATCAGTGACCTAGAGCAGTTTTTCATATGTTTGTTAGCCTTTTGGATCTCCTCTGTGGTGAATGTTTTGTTCATTTCCTCTGCCCATTTTTGGATGGGGTCATTTGCTTTTTTGCGGCTAAGTTTGCTGAGCTCTTTATATATTTTGGTGATTAGTTTCTTGTCTGATGTCTGGCATGTGAAGATCTTCTCCCATTCTGTGAGGGGTCTGTTTGTTTAATAGTTTCTTTGGATGTGCAGAAGCTTTTCAATTTGATGTAGTCCCATTGTTTTTTTTCTACTTTAGTCTTCCTTGCAATTGGGTTTATTTCATCAAAGATGTCCTTGAGGTGTATGTGGGAAAGTGTTTTACCAATGTTTTCCTCTAAGTATTTGATTGTTTCTGGTCTGACATCTAGGTCTTTGATCCATTTGGAGTTGATTTTTGTTTCTGGTGAGATAAAGTGGTTCAATTTCATTCTTCTGCATGTTTCAACCCAGTTTTTCCAGCACCATTTATTGAAGAGAGCCTCCTTTTTCCATTTAATCCTTTGGGCCCCCTTATCAAAGATTAGATGCCCATAGGTGTTGGGATTTACTTCTGGGCTTTCAATTCTGTTTCACTGGTCTGTATGCCTATTTTTGTTCCAGTACCATGCTGTTTTGATGATGATGGCTTTATAATATAGTTTAAGGTCTGGGAGTGTGATGCCTCCATTTCTGTTTCTTTTCCTTAAGATGGTTTTGGCAATTCTAGGTGTTTTCAGGTTCCAGATAAATGATTGTAGCGTTTGTTCTATTCTCTTAAAGAAGCCTGGTGGAACTTTGATGGGTATTGCATTAAATTTGTATATGGCTCTGGGGAGAATATTCATTTTGATGATATTTATTCTTCCAATCCAAGAGCATGGGATATCTTTCCATTTCTTGGTATCAGTTTCTATCTCCTTGAGTAGCGACTCATAGTTTTCAGTATACAAGTCTTTCACTTCTTTGGTCAACTTTATTCCTAGGTATTTGATTGATTTTGCTGAAACAGTAAATGGAGTGATTTGTGGATGTCTTCTTCTTCAGATTTAGTGTTTGCATAAAGAAATGCCACTGATTTTTGTACATTGATTTTGTAGCCTGATACCTTGCTATATTGCCTAACAACTTCCAGTAATTTTCTACTGGATTCTTTAGGTCTTTCTATGTATACTATCATATCATCTGCAAATAGTGAGAGCTTGACTTCTTCCCTTCCAATCTGTATCCCTTTGATTTCTTTCTCTTGCCTGATTGCTATGGCAAGAACTTCCAATACTATGTTGAAGAGTAACGGTGACAGTGGACAGCCCTGTCTAGTCCCCGATCTGAGGGGGAATGCTTTCAGCTTCTGTCCATTGAGTATGATGTTGGCTGTAGGTTTGCTATATATAGACTCCACTATCTTGAGGAATTTCCCATCTATTCCCATTTTCTGTAGAGTTTTGAGCATGAATGGGTATTGGATTTTGTCAAAGGCTTTCTCTGCATCTATTGAGATAATCATGTGGTTTTTGGCTTTGCTTTTATTGATGTGATGAATGACATTGATTGATTTATGGATGTTGAACCAGCCTTGCATTCCTGGGATGAATCCCACTTGGTCATGATGAACAATCTTTTTGATGTGTTGCTGTATCCGGTTGGCCAAGATCTTGTTTAATATTTTGGCATCTATGTTCATCAGAGATATTGGTCTGTAGTTTTCCTTTTTTGTTCTGTCCCTATCAGCTTTTGGTATCAGGGTGATGTTGGCTTCATAAAAGGTGGAAGGGAGTATTCCTGTTTCTTCAATCTTATGGAATAGCTTAAGAAGTATGGGTATTAACTGTTTCCTGAAAGTTTTGTAGAATTCGTTTGTGAAGCCATCTGGTCCAGGACTTTTGTTGTTGGGGAGATTCTTAATAACGGTTTCAATTTCTTTGTCTGTGATTGGTGCATTTAGATTTTGTAGTTCTTCTTGGTTCAGTTTTGGAAGTGCATAGGTTTCTAGGAATTGTTCCATTTCTTCCAGATTCTCTAGCTTGGTGGCATATAGTTCTTTATAGAAGTTTCGCAGAATTCTCTGGATTTCTGTGGTGTCAGTTGTGATATCTCCTGCATCGTTTACAATTCTATTAATTTGAGTCTTCTCTCTTTTTTGTTTGGTGAGTCTGGCTAGGGGTTTGTCAATTTTGTTTAATCTTTCAAAGAACCAGCATTTGGCTTCATTGATCTTTTGTATGGTTCTTTTATTTTCGATGTTGTTTATTTCTGCTCTAACTTTAGTGATTTCTGTCCTTCTGGTTGCTTTAGGCTTCCTTTGTTCCTCTTCCTCTAAGTCCTTGAGATGTGCAATAAGTTCGTTTATTTGAGCTTCTTCTTGGTGTTTAATATGTGATTGTATGGCTATAAGTTTCCCTCTCAGTACTGCTTTCGCTGTGTCCCAAATATTTTGATAGGTTGTGTCTTCATTTTCATTAGTTTCCAGGAACATTTGAATTTCCTGTTTGAGTTAGTCTCTGACCCAGTGGTTCTTAAGGAGCATGTTGTTTAGTTTCCAAATTCTATGTCTTTTAATAAGTTTCCGTTTGTTGTTAAAAGTTAGTTTTACTCCACTGTGGTCTGAGAAGATACTTGGGATGATTTCAATGCTCTTGAATTTATTGATGCTGTCTTTGTGGCCTAACATGTGGTCTATCCTTGAGTATGTGTTATGTGGATTTGAAAAGAAGGTGTATTCCAGTTTTTTGGGGTGGAGGAGTCTGAAAATGTCCAAGAGGTCTAGTCTGTCAATCTCTTCATTCAATTCTCTTGTATCTTTATTGGTTCTCTGCTTTGTTGATCTGTCTAAGTGTGAGAGTGGGGTATTGAAGTCTCCCACTATTATTGTATTACTATTGATGTATTTTTGAAATTCTTTCAGTAGGTGTTTAATGTATTTAGATGGTCCCTCGTTGGGTGCATAGATGTTAATAATTGTTAAGTCTTCTTGGCTGATTGATCCTCTAATCATTATGTAATGTCCTTGCCTATCTTTTATTACTTTATTTAATTTAAAATCTATCATGTCTGAGATGAGAATGGCTGTTCCTGCCCTTTTTTGTGGACCGTTAGCCTGTATGATAGTTTTCCATCCTTTCACTTTAAGTCTGTGTTTATCTTGTTGTGACAGATGGGATTCTTGCAAGCAGCATATGGTTGGGTTATGTTTTCTGATCCATCCCCCCACCCTGTGCCTTTTGATGGGTGAGTTTAAGCCATTGACATTTATTGATATTATGGATTTAATGTATTGTACTGCCATTGTTCTAAAAAACGATTTGTTTACTCTGATATATTACAAGTATTATAGTGATGTTCTTGTTTATAAGAGGTCTTTTAGTACCTCTTTCAGGGCCGGCTTGGTGATAGTTGCCTCCTTTAACTGTTGTTTGTCTAAGAAGGTTTTGATCCCTCCATCTAGCTTGAATGAAAGTCTAGCAGGATATATTATCCTTGGTTGAAACCCTTTTTCATTCAGGGCTCGATAGATATCTTGCCACTCCCTTCTGGCTTTTAGAGTTTGAGTGGAGAAATCTGCAGAAAGTCTTATGGGTTTTCCCCTGTATGTGACTTTTTGTTTCTCTCTTGCAGCCTTTAGGATCCTTTCTTTATCCTTACTTCTTCTCATTGTGACTATGATGTGTCTTGGTGTTTTCAGGTCTGGGTTGATTCTGTTTGGTACTCTCTGGGCCTCTTGCACCTTGATATCCTTTCTGTTATTCAGGTCTGGGAAGTTTTCTTCTATTATTTCCTCTAGAATGTTTGCTTCCCCTTCCTCTCTTTCTTCCTCTGGCAGGCCAATTATACGAATGTTACTTCTTTTGAGATCATCCCATATGTCTCTGTTGTTGTTTTCAGTGTCTCTCAATCTCTTTTTAAGCTCTTTCACCTCTTTCTTAGTTTTCTCTAACTCATCCTCTGTCTGACTAATTCTGTTTTCTGCTTCTGTTAGTCTGCTTTCCCTTGCCTCAGCTTCTTTCTTCATTACAGCTATTTCAGCTTTCAGTTCTCTAATTGTCTCAAGATAATCAGTATTTTCCTTGGGTGTCTCAACTGTTATTTCCCTAATACTGCCATTTCTTTCCTCCAATGTTGTTTTCATTTCTGTGATTAATAAGTTTATTATTGCTTGCATACTTTTCTTATCTATGGTTACTTCTGATTGATTTATGGTTTCTTCTGGGCTCTTGTCTTCATTCACTGGGGTAGCAGTTTTATTTGTTTTTAATCTACCCATATTTTTTTTATTTATGTGTTTCTCTCTCTCTCTTTTTTTTTAATGCTCTGTTGTTCCTCAGTTGTTGTGTTGTGAGCACAAGTAGCACTGTACTAAATACCTTTATGACAATTGCACTCACCAACCTCCGGAATTACAGTAGCAACTGAAGTAAGTATTGAAGGAGTTTAATCATTACCAGTTAGCCAAAAAATTTCTCCAGTCCGTGAAAAAATAGTAACCAAATCCCAGTGAAGAAAGAGAAAAGAAAGAGAGGATAGCAAGAATAGACAGTTATGCAAATCTACTATCCAGTGTATATTCTAGGGGTAACAAGAGTGTAAAGGGAACTAGAGCAGAGATACACACATAGAAAGTCCACTCTGGGTCAGATTTCTTCCCCAAAGTAATTCACAAATTCAGAAAGGCAAAGAAGAAAGAAGTGTATGACAGGATAAAAAAAAATAGTAATAATAAAAAATAAAAAAAGAGATAGAGAGAGATAAGAGAGAGAAAAGGGAGAATATAAGAAGAAGGGTTGTAATTAAAGAGCAGTGCGAGGAACTTCCCAAATGTGTATCAGTGAGTTTAAAAAAAAAAAAAAAAAAAAAAAAAAAAACCCTGTTTGGTGGTATGGGGTATCCTGCTAGTAGCTGGTCCCAGGCACTGTTTATGGTGGGGTGGGGGGAGCGGCGGGAAGGATGTATGCTTGAAAATTAAAAGGAAGAAAAAAGAATTTTTTTCCCCTACTCTAATTCTTAACCCAAATTAAGTTATAGACACCTTGGTATGACCGCTGTGGCCCCTTATTGGCTGGCCTGCTAAAGGCAGAAAATCCTATTGTTTACACGAGATGTGTCCGGAGCTCAAAGGCTAGCCGCTTCTCCGTAGTCCGCCATCTTCCGGGAAACCCCCCCCTCCAGACTTTTTTAAAGGATTTCTCAAAAATGAAAACTAGCTCCAAATCCTTTGATCCAATGAGAGCTATACTCAAGAAGTCTTTGGATCTGCTCTCAGTGTCGCAGTGGACCCTGGATTCTCCCAAGAGGAAGCCCCCGAGCTAAAGTGCTCTCTCCGGGTCCTCTGCCCACTGCGCTCTGCAACAGGCGGAGGAGCCGCCTTCCTGGGCGGGCGGAGGACAATGCCCGGCGCACTCTCCTTGCCCGGCGCCCTGGGAATTGTGGAGCCCCGCTAGTCCGTGTCACCTTTACTCTAATTCTTAACCCAAATTAAATTGTACCCACTCTTTGGTGTCACCCCTTATTAACTGGCCTGCTAAAGGCAGAAAATCCTACCGTTGCCGACGATGCGGTCAGAGCGCTCGCTGTCAGCAACTTCTCAGGCCGCCATCTTCCTCTCCCGTTCTCTTCTTTCTTCTTTGAGAGTTTATCCCTGTACACAAATAAGGCCACAGGAAAAGTATTTCTTAAACAGAGTAGCACTAAGGTGTGAGTTACATAATTGTCTATGACCACCAGGTAAATTTGTATTTTTTCTTAACTTTTATCTATTTGTTATTGGGTAGAAACAGAGATATTTAGAGAGAAGGGGGAGATTGAGAGGAAGAGAGACACCTGCAGACCTGCTCCACTGCCTGTGAAGCGACTCCCCTGCAGGTGGGGAGCTGGGAGCTTGAACCAGGATCCTGACCGGTCCTTGAGCTTTGTGCTACATGCGCTTAACCCGCTGTGCTACTGCCAAACTCCCCCGGTAAATTCGTATTTTTAAAATGAGGTTACCAGAGACATAAAAGAAAATTGTAATGTTGGGAGTCGGGCGGTGGCGCAGCGGATTAAGCCCACATGGTGCAAATCGCCAGGACCTGCGTAAGGATCCCAGTTAGAGCCCCTGGCTCCCCACCTGCAGGGGAGTCGCTTCACAAGCAGTGAAGCAGGTCTGCAGGTGTCTGTCTTTCTCTCTTCCTCTCTGTCTTCCCCTCCTCTCTCCATTTCTCTCTGTCCTATCCAACAACGACGACATTAATAACCACAACAATGTTAAACAACAAGGGCAACAAAAAGGAAAATAAATAAATAAAAATATTTATAAATAATTGATATGCAGTATAACTAATTGATATGCAGACTCTCTCAAAAGCCTAGACCAAGTAGATCAGAAGCATCCAATAGCACAGCTATATACAAGATACTGGGTACTGTACAGCAAACCCTAACAAAAGGACTTTTCAAAGTTAACCCAATTACCAAATAATGTGATGATAACATTAACTATCGATTGTCTTTTTGAACCCTAAGACAGCAGGAACCTCACATCTCCACTATAAAGCCCCTACTTCCCCCAGTCCTGGAACCCTTGGATAGGGCCCAGTTTCCCGTATGCGTCTCCCAATCCATACCAAATAATATTGCATCCGCCGATCACAACCTAACCAACACAACGATTGCCACCTCAACATGCTTCACCTCAGACTGTGTCCAGAGACTTCACGTGTGGAATGACAACCCTTCAGCTTCATTACTCGGGTGAGACCTTTCCTTTCATAGTATACTCTAATTTCATCTCAGGTGGTTCACTTTCTAACAAAGTCCCAAAACCTACATATACACTAGTTTCTGTGAGAGAGAGCTTATCTTCGCACGTATCTATAAACTACGGCAAAATATATACCTGAAAGCAGAAGTACACTAGAGTTTGCAGTGAGTACCCCCCTAACACTTCCTCTCCACTATTCCAAGCTTTGGGTCCATGAATGCTCAACAATTTGTTTGGCTTCGTATGTTAACTCTCTTTTCAGTCACCAAGTTCCAGATGCCATCAGGATGCTGGCCAGGCTTTCCTGGATTGAAGATCCCACCAATGTGTCCTGGAGCTCAGCTTTCCCAGAGACACACCTTAATAGGGAAAGAGAGAGGCAGACTGGGAGTACGGACCGACCAGTCAACGCCCATGTTCAGCGGGGAAGCAATTACAGAAGCCAGACCTTCTACCTTCTGCAACCCACAATGACCCTGGGTCCATGCTCCCAGAGGGATGGAGAATGGGAAAGCGATCAGGGGAAGGGGTGGGATATGGATATTGGGTGGTGGGAATTGTGTGGAGTTGTACCTCTCCTACCCTATGGTTTTTTTAATTAATCCTTTCTTAAATAAAAAATAAATAAAAAATAAAAAAAGAAAATAGAGACTGATGAGAATTGTAGGGTGTACAATAGAAAAATCTCCAAAGATAAATGTATATGAACACAATATTTTACATATAGACATAGTATTTTAATAAAGTATATATTGTCTATGAAAAAATTGTAATGTTTATAGAACAATGATTGTACCACACCATCTTACATAATTTAAAAAATATATATGGTCTGGAAGATGACTCAGTAGATAAATCATTGGACTCTCAAGCATAAGGTCCTGAGTTCAGTTCCCAACAGTACATGTACCAGAGTGTTGTCTGATTCTTTCTCTCTCCTCCTATCTTTCTCACTAATAAATAAATAAAATCATTAAAAAAATAAATAATATAAAATAGTCTATTTGGAGGATATGTAAATCTTATTAATCTAAAAATTTTAATTCAAAGAGGGTAAATGGTATCATGCATATATTAAGAATAGTTAACAGTACTAGTACTAAGACTAAGAATTGGACAGAAGTTCATTGTTTTCTATTTTATACAATGAAGATAAATTACATAGAAAGAAATTGACTGATAAAATATGTTGTATGATGCAATATTCTAAATTTATATCTACTGATGCCTAAAAGGGAAGAGATGATAAGATCTAATATCCAACAAGATAGAATTTAAATGTAAATTAATATAAATCCAGCAACTTGGAGTTTTTAGTTTGTCCATTACTGTAGGTATATTATAAATTCTCAGCAATCTAATGTAACAACAATCTACTGTCTGGAACATTTTCATCAACTCAGAAATTGAATACAGCTCCAAAAGCCTACTTTGGACAGAATAAGATGAATTTAGATACAGTTTTACACTTGAATTTAAAGATCTGTAGCAATGCAAAAATAAAGATATGTTATGCATGTGATATTTCCTCCCTTGAAAGGAAAGGAGGCATTAAAGAAGGGGACAAAAAAGGTAAAGGGAAGCTGGCAACAACACAGCCAGTAGATACAGAAATTATCTGGTTTGAGCCCCTGGGAAGCTTCATGAGAAGCAAAGCAATCCTGCAGGTGTCACTCTTTTTTCTCTCCATCTCTATCTCCCCACATTCCTCTCAATTTCTTTCTATCTCAGTCAATCAATTGGAAGGAAGAACAAGACAAATGATGCAAACTAGAATGAGGAAAATTACCACAGATTCTATCTTGAAAGACACAATTAAAACTTGCAAGTCAATACTTTTTGTAAAAGTAAACAAACAGTTACTGAAGCCAGACTTTCTGCACCTCATAATGACCCTGGGTCCATACTCCCAGAGGGTTAAAAAATAGGAAAACTATCAGGGGAGGGGCTGGGATACAGAGTTCTGGTGGTGGGAATTGTGTGGAGTTGTACCCCTCTTATCCTATGGTTTTGTCAGTGCTTCCTTTTTATAAATATTTCTTTTTAAAAAAGTAAACAAATATGTACAAAGAAGAGCTTAAGAAACAAACTTCTGAAATTTCCACATCTGTCCAGGTTTAATAACGAGGAATAATTCTTCCATAAAATAATCAAACAAGAAATACTTATAGTCGCTATTTCAAGACACTAGACACTAGACAAAGGTCTCTAAGAGACAGAAAATAAATTATATGAATCCTACAATTGCCACAAGGTACACCTTGAAAGAAATTCTAAGTTACAGATCTAGAAAATAGAGACCCTTAAGGACTAGGCTGGGTTGAGAGGTCTGACTATCCTGAAAGAGCAAAGAAAATTGACTTAACAAGATAAAGAGAGCTATCAAAGAAAGATTGTATAGATGTGCAGAATGCCAGCCTCAGAATTCAGCATAGTTTTGACACACACATGCTTGTAAGGAAACTTTCCCAATCTAGGCCATGACTTTCCCTTACCAGCCTGATATGGCTACAGATATGAGAGTAGCAGGAGTGTAGCAGAGAAGCCATTTTCTTCTAACATGATATAGCGCTAATAGGTATTATATACTCCAGAGTTTCCAGCCAGGCTGGCTAGTGCACTCTCCGTATGTATTGCACAATTTTACCTTCCTTCTGTCCCACCTTGTCTCCATTCCCTGTCTTTCACAGATATTGATCTCTAATATGTAGCTTGCATGACAAACTTGTTTTTGGCATATACTCACAGACAGTACAGCTTCTGATAGATGAGATGATCCCAGGATGACAACTAGCTTAAATCTGACTCTATACACTTGTGTAAGTAGGAGTATAATTTATTGAGGTGAGATTCACTGTGAGAAAAAGTAGATTGTGTATATAAAATTATGGAGGAAAATATAAAAGCATGTTATGATTTCATGTTATATGTTATATGTTATATATGAGATGTCTGTTTATCAAATAGGAATATAAGACAGTTTTATCTATGTAATATTGGACTTCAGTAGATACATTAGAGCCAGGTACAAAGCTATGAATATAATTTGGTCTATGGTGGTACACCCAGTACAGCATGAATTTTACTATGTTCAGGGACCTAGTTTCAAGCCCTGGATCCCAACCTGCAGGCAGTCGCTTCACAAACGGTGGAGCAGAGCTAAAGTTATCTCTCACTCTCTATTACTTTTAATATTTGAATTTATTTGTTATTGGATAGAGGCAAAGAGAAATTAAAAGGGGAGGGAGAGACAGAGGGAAAGAAACAGAAAGACACCTATAGCCCTGCTTCACCACTTGTGTTGTAGCCCTCTGTAGGTGGGGACCAGGAGCTTGAACCTGGACCCTTGTGCACTACAACATGTGCACTTAACCAGGTGTGTCACTGACTGCCCCCCCCCAGTTATCGCTCTCTCTCTCCTTCTCTCTTCTTTCTTTTCTCTTTCTTTCTATCTTTCTCTATGCCACTCACTCTCTTCCTCTCTGTCATTATAAGAAAAAGAGAGAAAAACAGCCACTGTGAATGGTAGAATCATTGTGTAGGCACCAAGCCCTAGTGCTAAACCTGGTAGCAAATAAATAATACACACACACACACACACACACACACACACACACACACATTATCAGCACTCAGTAGATAAAATTTATAGCCATGTAGCTATATAGAGTCCCCAAAACTTCTTTGGAATACATAAAAGGCCCTACATGTATGGGATTTAATTGAAAAAAAATTCCCAGTTACATGAGTTTTGAAAAAACACTGCATAATTGGCTGTTATTGGAATTTAATACTGTATGTTTGTTATCAGAAAAAAAAATCATAAAATCAAAGAGATCTATTAGTCATCTGCCTATCATCTTTTCACTGTCATTTCTCTCTTGCCATAGTAATTTTATAGATTAAAAAAGCCTTAATTTAGTTCTCCAGAATCACATTTCAACATTGGTGCTTTAAATATTAATTTAAATATTCTAACCTAGAATTTTCAGTTTGACTCAAATATGCAAAGCACTAGAACCCTACATTTTAAAAGTCCACATTCGTTTATACATACTTACAGAAACCTTACCCTACAATCTGTGCTTCTAAAAACTAAACTACCAGGATCCCTATTTTAGTGACATTTATTGATGGTACTGAAATACCGTCAATAAATGAGGATCCAAATTTTACTGGTATGTTAGGCACAATGTACTGCACTAGTGGTAGAATTTTCAACCATACTTATATAGTTTCATGTCATCCTTGCATTATTTATAACATGTTAATATAGTAAATGTTTATTCGGTAGTGTCTATAGTACTGGCTTAAAATGTAGGCAATAAATTGTACTATGAGTATACAATAAAGTGCAAATCTCTAGGCAAAGAATACTGATAGAGTATACACTAACCAACTCTGGAAACAAGATTGAAACTGAGAGGAGTGGTGTGAGATGACATGTTTTAAACAAAATTGCTATACTGTTATTCTTTTTTCTGTTGATAAAACTTTTTATTATTATTATCTTTATTTATTTATTGGATAGAAACATCCAGAAATTGAAAGGAAGGGGAAAGATAGAGAGGGAGAGAGAGAGAGAGAGAGAGAGAGACCTGCAGCCCTGCTTCACCACTTGTGACACTTCCCCCCCGCAGGTGGAGAGAGAGGTCATGAACCTGGGTCCTTATACATTGCAATATGTAAACTCAACCAGGTGAGCTACCACCCCACCCCCTATACTGTTATTTTCTATGACCTATGTTCAAGTATAATGTCACAATACCAAGTAGTCAAGAGAATATACTAGTGAAAATGTTCTAATCCCTTCAGAGTGAATTAGTATCAGAGAAGTTTGAAGAATATAAATGTAGAAAATAAATGCCTTATCGTAGGATCTCCAACTTTATATCTTTAAACTCCAAGATAATTAAAATATATAAATGGGAATTAAAATAAATTTTGAACAGAATTCACTGCTTTCATAGAAAAACAATTTTAAAAACATAAATTGACTTACATTTTCTTTAAAATATAATACTGACATAGGTTTTTTCTTATTACTTCATTTTTATTTTTCCATAACAGATGGCCAATCTCACATGACATATCAAGCATGACATACCAAGTAAACAAGCAGACACATGATTGTGGACCATTTCTCTGTAACAAAGACTGTAAACAGAGGAAATATGGGCCATGCACACAATTAGCATAGGGCTGATGTCCTCAACATAAACAGACATAGGACATAAACAAGCAAGAATTGTGGGTACTAGAAGTTTATGTAAACGGAAGTCTGGTGAAAATTTTTTTTTTTGACCTTCTGTTCCTGTAGCTTCTATTTGTCCTGGGAACTTTGCATGAGGAAGCTTAACACTGGTGAACAGAACCTTAAGCTGACTCCATGCCACGTGGCTGCCTAGTCTGTTCCTTCCCTTTTCCTGTTTTCCCAGCTCACGCTTTAAGTACATAAACCTGCCACATTTATAAACACCTAAGAAAAGAGCCGTTTGTTGTTGCTGTTTGCTATTTTCTTTTTTTAAAATTGTCATAATACAAAGGTATGAAAGTAAAGAAGTCTTTCCCAAGGAGTATAAAAGCAAACACACACTTAAACTGATGTTCTCTGATGTCATATTTACCAGGAGACAAAGGTATCAGTGTTTATTTTGTATTAAACCAAATGGCCACATACTTTTGTGCAAAAGAAATTCATTCCGTTGAAATCTGTGAAAGTTTGGCACCATGAAGTTTTAGTCTAAGAGAAATAAAGAGTCTATAGAATGTAAATCAAAGGGGCTGAGTGGTGGTATATCTGGTTAAGTACGCACACTGCCCTATGCTAGGACCCAGGATCAAACCCCTACTCCCCACCTACAGGTGGGTTGCTTCATAAGCAGTGAAGCAGGTCTTCAGGTACCTTATCTTGGGCTGGGGATAGCAAAGTGTTTGTGCAGAAGTCTTTCATGCCTGAGGCTCTGAAATTCCAGGTTTACCCCCCACCCTCAGCACCACCATAAACCAAGCTGAATAGCAATTTGGTGAAAATTAATTAATTAATTAATTAATAATAGCGTGGAAATTTCATGTGTTCAGTAAAGAAAAATTCATTCTTGCCAGATGAAGATAATAAGAGACACCCCTTAATTTTTTTTTTGGTTTACAGCATTACAAGATTACAGAATAGCTTCACATCACACCCACTACCAAAGTGTCTCCATACTTCCAGTAATAATCACCACAGTTCTCACAATCTTAGAAACAGTTAATTTACTCTGTTTTTTTCTTGTTGTCTTTTGCTTTGTTTTGTTTTTGCAAATTTATGTGTATCATATGAGTACAACTATCCTGTAGTTATCTTTTATCTCTTTACTTATTTAGCTAAGGGTAATCAATTCCAGTTCCATCCATTTTGTCCCAACGGATACAAAATCATCTTTTTAGATTTCAGAGTAATAGCACATAGAATACAAATCCCATAACTTCTTTGGTCAGTAGGAATATAGGCTACTTCAATAATTTGGCTATTATGAATAACACAGCTATGAACATAAGAGTGCATATGTTCCGAGCGTGTTTGCATGTTCTTTAGGCAATTATCCAAAGTGATATTGTTGGATCACAAAGTAATTTCATTTTTATTTAAGGAATTTCTATACTATCATCTAAATAAACTACACCTGTTTACATTCTCGTCAGCAGAAGACAATCAGATACATATAAATGGTTTCTGACAGGCTTATTCATGTTGGGAGAGTTAATTACAATTGACTACTAATTTTTCAACTTGACGTCAGAATTTCTTTTGAAATAGAGAATTAAAGAATTCTGGAACTGACCACTAATAGGATGGGAAAAGCATTTCTATCTAGGATGAAAGGACATCCTCAGCGACTGAGTAGGCATAGAGGTGGAACAGAATGGGAGGTTGATAAAGAGCCCCAAATGGCCAGGAGTTATCTCTAGGTAGAAAAGAAATTAAAAAGTTTAAGAACCTGTGGAGCAATTTAAGAAAGAGGGTGCAAAACTGGTAATGACAGGGAAGGGCTACATCAACAGAAGTATGTAAAAAAAAATGAAAGAAAGAAAAGAAAAAGAAAAAACCCTAGATGTTCCTCAGAGCATCTTACAAGTCTATTTCTAGCTAGCTGTGTAAAATATCTTGTGAGTCAAGGTGAAATAATGAACTTCATTTTGCATTAGAGTTTTAGAAGAAAGCATTTTAATATAGGCAAAAAGATTTTTAAATGTCTACTTTCCACTTCAATTTCTTGTCTTCATATTTTGTAAGCAGAGCTAAAATGTAGCTCTCTGTTAAACTCTTTGATTTAGTGATAATTTGTAGGAAAAACAAACAATCTTCTGTTTTTCTACTGTAGTTCTATGACAACTATAGTAGCATGGTGAGGATGTTAAAATTTTATTTGGGATAGGTGGCATTATAATATTATTAGTTATTAGATTAGTTTCTAACTTGCATACCAAATATCACACATGCACACGCATACTCACACTTCTCTGCATTTTTCTTACAGACTGAGTTATACTAGAGAAAAATAAAGGCTGTCATATTTTTTATTACCTATGGATGAGCAGCTATTTAATAAACTGGCATGTCAGAGGACTAAAGAATATATTTTGATAAAAAGAAATAACCTTCAGGGTCTGGAAGAAGTCTTCAAACAGAAAAGTGTTTTTCACCAGAAACAATATTAAGTTAGAAAAGATCTGTAACACCTGGCATTCATCGGAGCTTGGGGAAAAAAAAAGCTAGGCAATAAAGACATGTGGGCATGTGCTGAATGAAAATGGCAATGAACAGTTCATCTAAGAAAAGATAAAGGAAGCCCCTGAAGGGCTAGCAAAAGGGCAGAGGGTACCCAAACAAGCATCCTAATAAGAAGAGATGCCCAGGAGGCTACATTCAGAAAGAGTTGAAAACACCAAACACAGACACTCAGAAAATAATGCTGTGAGCATTTCCTTATAGTGTATAGGTGTAATACTTTAAATATTCTCATTCAAATTTAAGAAAAATAGTTTAAATGAGCTGGTAATCTCCTTTGTGCTAATAAACAATAGCTTGGAGGGGAGAGAGAATTGGGTCAGGAAGGAAAAGGGGACACTTGTGTATAAATGTAGACAGCTGCACAGATGATGGTCGGCCCATGTCTACAACCTTAGGGGAATTTGGTGGCTTGCAGGGAAACTGAAAATTCAGAACCCTGATGGTGGTAATGGAATGGATTTATACCCCTGTTGACATGTAATTGTGTAAATAAATATTCAATCACTAATAAAATTTTTAAAAAAGGAAAAATAAAAAAATGGTTAAATGTACATATAGATAGAAAGATGCAGAAATAATAGTCAACCCATATCTATAATCTTTGGAGAACTCTTGCGGTTTCCAATAGAAGGAATGGGGACATAGAACTCTGGTAGTGGGAATGGTATGGAATTATATCCCTGTTATCTTATAATTTTGTAAACCAGTATTGTATTAAATCACTAATAAAAATGTTTTAAAAAGTAAAAGAAAAACATTGATTGAAAGAGGTTAAATAATTTGACAAAGTCACACAATTTAAAGAGATGAAGTACCAAACATTGACATACTTAGTACTTAAGACAATTCACTTCATATGGTTGTGTTGTTCTGCACCAAAGCAAAGAACTCTGGAGAAGTACCTTGGAGAGAGCATTGAAGACCTTGTGCATGAGAGTAGAATAGGACTTAAGTTAAAGGTGAGGATGTTTTGGAGATACCTATCACAAAGAGATGAGAAATAGAACCATAACTCAATAACTGTATTGTAAACAATTAACCAATCAAGTGGCCTCCCCTAGGGCTCTGTTCTGGCTCCTACGCTATTTAATATTTACATCAATGACCTTCCAGAAACTTCTTCAAGGAAGTTCATCTACGCCGATGACATCTGCTGTGCAACTCAGGCATCCAAATTTGACATCCTCGAGGAAACACTCACGAAAGACATGTCTCTGATATCTGATTACTGTAAAAAATGGCGACTAATCCCTAGCACTGCAAAAACGGTATCATCTGTTTTCCATCTACACCAAGCCTCGGCCTCGCGTGAGCTTAATGTGCAGCTTGGCAATCCGAGAATCCGGCATGAAGCCCAGCCAGTCTATCTTGGCGTTACTCTCGATCGCACTCTGTCATTTCACAAACATCTCACAAAAACTGCAGCAAAGGTGGGCGCGAGAAATAACATCATTGCAAGACTGGCCAGCTCCTCATGGGGCGTGAGCGCTTCCACACTACGATCATCATCTCTGGCATTATGCTATTCCACTGCAGAATACTGTGCCCCAGTATGGTTCCGTAGCCCCCATGTCCACTTGGTTGATTCCAAATTATATTCCTCCATGAGGAAAATTTCTGGAACCATCCGTTCCACCCCGGTTCCATGGCTGCCAGTTCTTAGCAACATCGCCCCGCCAGATATTCGTCGGGATGCGGCATCATCTAAGTTCATTTCCCACGTCTATGCTTGACCAGACCTGCCAATATACACGGATATCTTCACCCACCCTGTCCAACGCTTGACGTCTCGTCACCCAATCTGGTCCCCTATGCCTACACTGTTCCAGTCTCTTGGAAACAGAGTTGGCAGTCAGCTGAGGTAAAGAACAAACACCTCATCACAGACCCCTGCAAGCGTCAACCCGGCTTTGATCTAGCACGTTATGATTGGGCCCTCCTCAATCGCTATCGAACAGGCCATGGCCAGTGCGCCGCTATGTTCCATTGCTGGGGAGCCAGAGACAACCCGAATTGCCCCTGCGGCTACAGACAGACTATGACCCACATAGTCAATGACTGCCACCTCTCCAGATTCAAAGGAGGTCTCGAAACTTTACATCAGGTTCACCCTGACGCTGTTGACTGGCTATGGAAGAAGGGCAAACGCTAGAAGAAGAAGAACCAATCAATAAAATGATAGAAATGTAAACTTAATTTTAAATGCTTATTCATCCATTCAAAAGACCTTAACCACTCTTTACTGGGGTGAGGGTGAGGGGCACAAAGGAAGCATCCCTACATCCTCTGGGTTCATCTAAGACTGGTCAAACTCTAAAATTAACATAAGATAGACTTATAAGATAAAAGAACAAATTTAATTGCACTTCTGAACAACTAAACAGGATGTTCCATAAAGAAAAGATATACATGACTCACAGACATATGATGAAATGCTCCACATCACTTATCTTCAGAGAAACGCAAATCAAAACTGCTCTGATATTCCACCTGCACCTGTGAAAATGACCTATAGCAAAGCAGGAACTGATAGTTGCTGGTGACGTAGAGAAAGGGGGACTCTTGCAATGCCAGGGGGAATGCAAACTGGTGCAGCCTCTGGAGAGTCCTTAAGCAAATAAAACTGGAATTAATTTATGATCCAGCAATACAACACATATATTTACCCAAAGGACACACCAACACTTCTCCAAAGGGACATATGCATTATTCACAATATGCTAAGAGTGGAATTCAAATAAGCCTAAATGCCCATTGACAGATGGCTGGTTAAAGAAGTTATGAAATAGAGGCCAGGCAGTGGTGTACCTGGTTAAGTGCTCACATTACAGTGCACAAAGACCCAGGTTCAAGTCCCTGGACCCCACTTGCAGGCAGGAAGTCTTCATAAATAGTGAAAGAGGGCTGTAGGTGTCTCTCCTTCGCTTTCCCTATCTCCTGCACTCTTTCCTCTTGATTTCTGGCTATCCCTATCAAACCAATAAAGATAATAAAAAGTTTTTATGAAAATAATTTATGAAATATTAATTCCATGGAATATTACTCTGTGATAATAAGGTAATAGAGTATCCTTCAGGACAAAGTGGATGGAACTGGAAGTCATTATGCTTATCAAAATAAATAAGGAAATGGAAGACAGCTACCAGATGGTTTTACTCATATGTGGAATCTAGAGAAGTGGAATATATAATCCTGAAGAAAGAAAAAAGAAAAGAAAAGAAACAAAAAAGCTACCTTCCTAAGACTTCGTAAGAATCATAGTAGCAGGGAGAACTATGGGTAGTTGGCACAGAACTTAGGTGGTAGATGTGGGGTGAAACTACATCCTGTAAACCTGCAATCTTGTAACCTACTATTAACCACAAAAATTAAAATAAGTCAGTAATCTAAATGCAGATATTTTTCTAGATGAAACATCTTTAATATAGCAATACAGTCTTTAGCACTTTACACAGTGACTTGTACACTAAATATATTTTTTCAGTAAAAATCAATGCATTTTTTCATATGCATGTTAAGCTTTACAGCTTTTGCTCAAAAGTTATGTTAAGTCTAGTGTTCTTTCTCAAAATATAAGCTGCAGAGATAATGGCATCACTTTAAACCAATAAATGAATACCATCATTGTAATTTTGCCAGGTAAATAGGTAGTTGAACATAAAATAAATGTCCTAATAAAAATATTTGTTCTATTGAGTGGAAGGTTGTCAAACTGGGCAGATATTTCATCAACTTTCTTTCACATATGAAGATTTTATGTTATTTTTTTATTTTATTACTTTATTTTGCATTTATTCTTAGTGACTTAATAATGGTTTATAATATTATGAGTATTATATTATTCTAAGATTAGAAGGGGATTCATCACATACCCACAACCTAAATTCTGTGGCCTTCTACCCACCTAGGTGTTCTTATAGTCTTAGAGACAGTTTGATATCTTTTCATTTATTTATTTATTTATTTATTTTGCAAGTTCTTATACCTCAACTCTCTATAAACCACATATGAGCAAAACATATACTCTAGTGAGACATAAACTTCTAAATTATATATGAAATGTAATATTCTAGAGCACACCAAGTTCCAACATGCTGTAACTACTATGAGGTTACCCAAGAAAAACATTCCAATATCTAGCTTCTTCTTAGGATGGCTAAGTAAACAATGTAACAGTAGACTGATCGGTAAGAAAAAGAACATAAATTTCACTGTATGAATACATAATTCATACTATTATAAATTCTAGAAGAAAGTAAGTTGACTAACAAAAGGAATACAAACTAGGGGATCATTTAAAAAAAAAGGAGGGATGATCTAATATAACAAAAAGAGACGTCTTCCTATGATAAATCTTATGCTTCAGTTAATTCACTCTGTCATAAAATGTTTTACCAATAAAAAGGGTTATTTGTAATATGATCCTAAAGAAGGAAGATTCCTTAAGTTTCACTTATGAGTGAGGTCATTCTAGTTATTTAGAGATATTCTCCATGAGGAGTAAATAATCTAGGCCTATTTGTTTAAATTACCCTCCTTAACTTTATATCTCTGTATGACGTTACACACATTATTATTAATAGTGATTTTTGCCAAACATTTACATTTCCTACCATCCTGTAGGCTATTTCTCCCCTTGGGAATCCCAGGTTTCTACCCAATCCTTCCTAATCAGGAAATATATATACATTCTGAACAACTGCCTGTCTAGAAGTTCTATCTATTGAGTACTATTGTATGCAGTTTTAATATATACAAAACTAAATTTTTCTCCTGCTAATCATTTGTCATTTTAATTAGACCAGAAAAAGAATATAGAAAGATAAAAGTGAAATTATGTTTCCCCTATAGACCGTGTTTTATATGATATACTCTTGATATGATTTCTTATAATCTGAAAACAAAGAAAATATCACAATGCCAAATTACTATAAGGACAAAGCTTGTTCTGTGATCTTGGCAAAAGCAAACATTAGCTTTTATTATACTCATTTGAACTGCTGTGCCAGAAGTAAACAATAAAAAGTCAGTTTTTCAGAAGAGAAAACACAAGTAGAACCTGAACTGGAATTGCTGTATTGCACCAAAGTAAAAGAGGGGTGGGGAATACAGGCCCAAAAAGGATGACAGAGGACCTAGTGGGGGTTGTATTGTTATATGGAAAACTAGGAAATGTTATGCATGAACAAACTATTTTATTTACTGTTGAATGTAAAACATTAATTCCCCAATGAAGAATTTTTTTTAAAAAAGTCAGGTTTTCTTTTACTTAAGCTCAACCTTTGTGCAAGACAGTGTTCATAGGAACACAACTTGCTCTTCTCAGAATGTCCTAGGGGGCAGCAGTTCAATTAGTAACCAACTGTTATTTAAAGTAAAATGACAATAGGAAAACCTAAGAAACAGATTCCACTCTTCCATTGGTAGCAGTTTCAAAGATATCAATATTTAAATCCTAGACACATCTTTTGTTGTTCATTCTTTAGTCTATCATATGCATTGCCTGGAAACTGGAGCCCCAAGTGATCATGGAGCCAAAAAGAAAGAGAGCTACTGCAAAATTCTGGCTTAAAGTGAAGACCTGCAGCAAGGATCCTGGTTTGAGTACTTGGCTCCCCATTTGCAGGAGGGTGGCTTCACACATGGTGAAACAGGTCTGCAGATGTCTATCTTCATCTCCCCCTCTCTACCTTCCCCTCCTCTCTCAGTTTCTCTCTGCCCTATGCAATGAAAACAAAAAAACAAACAAATAAAAGAGACCTCCAGGAGCAATGGATTCATAGTACAGACACTGAACTCCGGTGATAACCCTGGAGGCAGAAAAAAAAAAAGGTCAAAGTTCTGGCTTAAGTAACCTTTGGTTCTCATAATATTAAAGTCCATCTTTCCCCCACTTTATGATGCATGATAAACTTACATGTTATCTGCTAATCCCACTCCCATGACCCCACCTTACATTTTGTTTGTGGGCATAAATCATCACATATTCCCAAGAGAGGGACTTCTAGGCTGTAGCACTTTCATGACTTGTGAAATCATTTGGTAGAGCCCCATCAAGGCAATCAGGTAGGACTTGAAATTCAGTAAACCTCACAGCTATTTTCATAGCAAAATTTAGCACTAATTTTTATTTGTTTTTCTTTTCTAATGCTGAAGAAAACATGATTGTATATAATTTTGCCTATCTCCTAATGTGTTGATGAACATTTGTTTTCTTTCCATATATTGATTATTATGAAAAATGCTACAGTGATCATAAGGGTGATCTTTGTTATTTTTTTTAATTTCTTTATTGGGGGATTAATATTTTATATTCAACAGTAAATAGAATGGTTTATATATGTGTAACATTTCTCAGTTTTCCACACAGCAATACAACCCCCACTAAGTCCTAATTTTTAAATTGGCAATTTTATATAGCCTGTAATTGATGATATAAATACTCAGATGATCTCCAAAGGAGATCAAATTTAAAAAAATCTTCCCTATCCTTGATGTAGGTTATTCTCATAAATGTGAGATAATACTTCCTGATAGTTTTAATTCTAATTTCTCTAATGATGAGTGAAGTGAAACATTTTTTAAGTCTATGAGCCATATGTCTACCTTCTTTGGAAAACTGTCTATTTAGATATTTTGCATACTTTTTACTTTTAATAAGTGTGACGGAGACTAGAGAACTTCTGAGTTCTGGCATACAATAGCACCTCAGATAAAACCAGGGGCATTAAGATCCAGTAAAAGGCACATTCTTCCTAATTTTTATACCTCTTTCCTAGTGTCCATCTTGCTTTCTTCTTTCTTATCTCTATTTATACTTGAATATCTTCATTTCTTAACTTCTAATTCTAGATATTCCTGAAAACTGAATATTTATAAGCTCCCATTAAGCTGAAACATGATCTTTAAAAAAATAAGAGGAAGCAATTTTTATGCTTATCACATTTTATTCAATTTGATATGGTTCTTAATCACTAATTTATAAGCTTCCTTTCATTCTCCATGATATCTTAATTAGCCAGCAGTATTTCAAAGTCTATTAGAGTAAAATAAACTTATTCTATGAAATGTGAACCAAATATCTTTCTGGGTTGTTTCATTTTTTTTTCTATCATGCAACAAGACATTGTGAACTTTTAAAAGGTTCAGTATGTAATTCTTACAAGATACTTAATGAAGATTTGTTAAATTTTATGTGGTTCTGCCAAAACATATTAATTTCCTTAAATGTCTCATTAGAGAGAACATTTTTTTATTCACTAGAGTGCTGAAGTAATTTGATCACTATTTGTTACCTGATAGAATTCATTACTTTAGACCTTTTCCCTTAGAAATACCTTGCAATTTGACTAATCAAAGTTTTTTAATATTCAATAGAATTCAATACCCTGGAAAAGTTAAGTATGTCATTCTTTCTTACATGATATTAACAAATATTTATTGAGTGCCAAGTATTTATCAGTTATTGTACTTGTGGGGCCAGGTGTTGGTGCACCTGTTTAAGAACACATTACCAATTATTGAACTTGTCATTGGCAACTTGAGTTTGAAAAAAGGCTTTTTGTTTTAATTTTTGTCTTGAGGAGTGACAGTCTCTACAGATGACTGAAATCTGGCACCTTGGTGATACTGCTATATGAGGTCACAGAAGGAACAGCTGAATGATGAGAACTTCAGTAGAGAGTATGCCCACAAAGTACCATGAAATCATGTTAGGTATCACTAATGTTGTTTATTATCAGTTACAGCATTCTTTCTGATTGATTGGTACCAAAGACTGTTATTAAATATTTCAGTCCTTACTCATAGTACCAGGTAAGGATTCAGAAAAAATGATAACTATGCTGAATCTTGAAGGATGTTCAAGGCAAATTAGAAGGGGAGAATATATCAGCCTGGAAAAATGATTCCAATAAAAGAACTAAGATCTAGAAATTCAGAAAGTGGACATTGTATAGATTATTGTGGATAGACAAAATTTATTTTTTCTTTTATTATCTTTACTTATTGGGTAGAGACAGCCATAAATCAAGGGTAAAGAGGCATATAGAGAAGGAGAGAGACAGACACCTGCAGCCCTGCTTCACCACTTGCAAAGCTTTCCTCCTGCAGGTGGGGACCAGAGGCTCAAACCCAGGTCCTTGCACATTGTAACATGTGTGTTCAACCAGGTGTGCCACTACATGGCTCCGGTACACAAAATTTATTGAGAAGAGTTGAAGCAATAGCAGATATGGTGACTTTAAAATAGCATTTTAGAGTCGGGTGTTAGCGCAGTGGGTTAAACGCACGTGGCGCAAAGCTCAAGGACCGGCTAAGGATCCCGGTTCGAACCCCCGGCTCCCCACCTACAGGGGAATCCCTTCACAGGTGGTGAAGCAGGTCTGTAGGTGTCTATCTTTATGGGAGTCCGGCGGTAGCACAGCAGGTTAAGTGCAAGTGGAGCAAAGCACCAGGACTGTGCAAAGCACCAGGACTGGTGTAAGGATCCCGGTTCAAGCCCTAGGCTCCTCAACTGCAGGGGAGTCGCTTCACAGGTGGTGAAGCAAGTTTGCAGGTGTCTTATCTTTCTCCCCACCTCTGTGTCTTCCCCTCCTCTCTCCATTTCTCTCTGTCCTATCCAACAACAATGACATCATCAACAACAACAATAATAACTACAACAATAAAACAGTAAGGGCAACAAAAGGGAATAAATAAATATTTAAAATATATCATTTTAAAAATTAAAGTACTGGAGTCAGAGTGCCCTGTTGAGTACACACATTATCAGCCACAAGGGGGAAGTTTCATGAGTAGGTCTGCAGGTGTCTGTCTTTCTCCCTCTCTATCTCTCACCCCACCCCCATTTCAAGTTCTCTCTGTCTTATCAAATAAAAAAATAAAAGAAAAAAATTGTCGGGAGGGAGTCTGGCGGTAGCGCAGCGGGTTAAGCACATGTGGAGCAAAGAACAAGGACCAGCAGAAGGATTCAGGTTGGAGCTCTTGGCTCCCCACCTGCAAGGGAGTCCCTTCACAGGCGGTGAAGCAGATCTGCAGGTGTCTATCATTCTCTCCCGCTCTCTGTCTTCCCCTCCTCTTTCCATTTCTCTCTGTCCTATCCAACAACGACGACAATAATAACTACAACAACAATAAAAAGACAACAAGGGCAACAAAAGGGAAAATAAATAAGTAAATAAAAATTTAAAAAAAGAAAAATTTTTACTGGGAACTATGGATTCACAGTGCCAGGACTGAGGCCCAGTGCTAACTCAGGTGGCAATTAAAATGATAATAATAATAAATCAAGTATTTTCTAAGGTAGTTGGCATGATGTAGTGAAAGCATGATGTTATTGAATACCATGAAGAATATTACAGATGTGGCCATACTTGCATTTGATATCTATCAAAAATAATAGAGCATAAATGTGCAAGGAATGAATCACTATTTCCACAAACATTATTTGATAAATTATTATCACATTACTTTCTTTTCATTTTAAGCTCAAAATGAAAATGAATGAGATAAATCACAAAGATCTTAAATCAAAATTGAAAACAGAAATCTTAATGCACAAATGTTATAGGTCACTGTGGAAAAGGGCAAAAGTGATGTGAAGGTAGTGGTTGATATTTTTCCATTCTTTCCTTTTGAATTTCTCCATATAATTTTATTTGGACTAGCTTATATTTCCTTGTTTCTAGAGTTTCTTTCTTGATATAGATTAAGCTATTTGTATTTACAATGATTACTAGCACAGTTAAACTATATTCAACTATAGATGATCAAAGGCATCTTTTCCTTTTTTAAATTTTATTTTATTAGTGGTTTAATAATGATCAACAAGATTGTGGGATAAGAGGGCTACAATCCCATACAGTTCTCATCAGAGTTCCATATCCCATTCCCTCTGTTTGGAAGTTTCCCTATTCTTTATCCCTCTTGGAGTATGGACCATAGACCTTCATGGGATGCGGAAGGTGAGAGGTCTAGTTTCTGTAATTGCTTTTTTGCTAGACATGAGTGTTGGCAGGATGATCCATACTCCTAGCCTATTCCAGGCTGTAGGGCTCTGGGTAGGTGAGGTTCTAGGATCATTGGTGAGGTCATCTGCCCCAGGAAATTCAGAATGGCATCACAGTAGCATCTGCAACTTGGTGACTGAAAAAGCATTAAGATATAAAGAAAAACAAGTTGTTGAGTAATCAGGAACTTAAAGGTAAGAGTATAGAAGATGAGACTTGAGATCTTCATGTTGAGAGAAGCTAGGAAGTCTATTTTAGGTATATCCCAAGGGACCAATAACTTTATTAATTTTCCCTGCGCCCAATAGCTAACATGCACAGGGATTTCCTATTACTATATTATATCTTAACCCAACTTTTTCTTTTCAGGATTAAAAGATTTTTGTCAGAAATATGAGATTTCTGGATACTCTTCAACTTGTGACTTACTTTTGAAATGGGTAGATATGGCTTACATTCTCTCATGGAGGGCCTTGTCTTTAAAAATGTGGCATCTAATTCTGAGAGTTTAGTGTCAAAATTGATTTGCAATAATCCAGTTAACATTGAAATAGCAGGAGTGTAAATAAAAAATAATTACTACTAATGTTGATCAGAAATAATCACTACTATCTCAAAAATGTAAGCATTTTAGAAAATCTGATTTGGAAACTTGAGGCAGACTAAGTAACAAGAAGCATGTTTCTTGGTAGCTGGCTGCCCCCTACTGACATTATCTTAGTCATTACCAATAAGTAAGTCTAAAACTAGTGAAGACTCCTGGTTTTTGAAACATTTTTTTAATAGAAGCTCTCTGACGTTTGTATCCAGAATTGTTTAATTCATTGTATATTCCTTTAAAGATACTGCTTCAGATAGCAGTTAGTTGAGCATTAAAAATAAAGAGGCATATTATTCATTTATAAGTCAAAGTTTATGGGGCAGGGTAGATAGTATAATGGTTTTGCAAAATGACTCTGATGCTTGAGACTCCAAAGACCCAGGCTCAATCCTCCATAACACCATAAGCCAGAGCTGAGCAGTGCTCTGGTAAAAATAAATAAATAAATAAATAAATAAATAAATAAATAAATAAAGTCTATAATGCTTAATCAGTTCCTCAGCTAAGATGTAATAAGCCTCAACTTCTCACAACATGACATTCAGCAAGAGACTTTAATATGACAAGTTCACATTTCTTCATCTGTAATTTAAATATACTTTGCAAAATATTCTCTGTATTTCCTGCCATCTAACCTGTTATGTACCTCAGAAAGAAAATAATCAAGGATCTTACATTATTAAAACAGAATTAATATAATTATATCAAGACAGGTAGAAAAATCACTGAAATTTTAGGTGGTTTCTAGTTTAGGTGTGAATTGGTGTTTTCACTAGTTAGGCTCAGAAATATGGTATGTGTTCTTCAGAATCATAGGACAAGAAGATAAACATGAAGTGACTAAGGGAAGGACTACAGTTAGGGATCTACTCATTAACATGATAAAGATGTTATATGAAATATATTCATTAAACACTTCTCATGTTTAGTGAAAACACATTGTCATGAGGGACCCAAGATGACTAGTATAGGGATTAATAATGGCTAAATCATTAAAACTGGCAACAGGGATAATAATGAGCAATATTTAAACATCCAGGCATCCCCACCTGCAGGGGGATAGCTTCACAAGTGGTGAAGCAGGGTTACAGGTTTCTTTCTGTCTCTTTCTCTCTCTCTATTTTCTTCTACCCTTCTCAATTTCTCAATGTCTCTATCCAATAGTAAATAAAATAAAATAAAATAAAATAAAATAAAATAAATCCAGTCATCCTGTTTCCAAGAATCAAGGATCAGGTATTGAGAGATTCTAGAAACTTCTCTTTTTCTTGGAACATTCTTTGGAAACAGTTAGGTAAACATACTAATGTAAAGTAATTCCATAGAATTGTCAACTATTAATCTGGCTAAAAAACCCTATATTGGCTATTTAGGAGTCAAGATGTGAAAATAGCTATATTGTTCTTCCCATCTTCACTTTTCTATTAATCTGCTATATTGAACATTAAGATGTTTGGTTCTTTAGAATTTCAATTTGGGGCACACACAGAGGTAAAAGTATAGGCTAGTTCTTTGTCTGGTAAATCACTGGTGATCTTTTTTTATTATTTGGTAATTTAATAATGATCAATAAGATTGTGGGATAAAGGTAGTATAATTCCACACAATTCCCACCACCAGAGTCCCTTACCCCACCCCACCCTCTCCTTTGGAAGTCATTGTATCTCTTTTCTTTTGCTATTGGTGTCAGATTAAAAATGCCAAGATAAATGCCAAAGAATTTATGGCCTATATTTCCTTCTAGGTGATTTATGGCTTCATGTATAATATTCAAATAATTAACACAACTTGATTTTTGGTTTTCTGCTGCCCTACCAACAGTGTACAATTATCCCCTTCTCAAAAACCCTCCCCATAAGATTTCCTATTCTTTATTGCCCTGGTAGTATGGACCAGAGATCTTTATGGGGTCCAGAAAGTGAAAGGTCTGATTTCTATAACTGCTTTTCTTTTGGACTTGGACATCGACTGGCCAATCAATAACCCCAGCCTGTTTTTATCTTTCCTTAGTAGGGCTCTGGGGACATATTGTTGAGGTCTTCTGCCCAGTGAAGTCAGGTTGGCATTCTAGTAGCATCTGAAACTTGGTGGCTGAAAAGCACTGAGATATAAAGCAGAAAAAATTCTTTAATAGTCAGAAACCTAAAAGTAAATCACTGGTGATCTTATGCAAGTTTCTTGGACTTTGCAACTGGTTAAATCTGAATTTTGTTTCTTGAGCAGTTGGAGACTCCCCCACTTACACTTTTAGGGCTGATCTGAGGAAGCTCTCCCAGGCAGTTCCTTTCTCAGGATAACTTCCAGCTGGTCCTTTCTTTGATTCTTAATCACTGAGAATTCTGTAAGCCAGGAATCTTAGTTTTTAATCTTCCCCTATATCAATATAGAAATCCAAAGAGACATAACTAATAATGGGGGTTGAGATTGTCCTGATGTTTATGATAGTTTCCAAAAGAGAAATCTGATGAACAAATTCACTAATCTATTGATATGTTCACATATAGAATAGGCTACAGTTATGTTGCTATCTCAATTTACCAACATTAAGTTTTAAGATTTTTTTTATTATCTCTGTTTATTGAATAGAGACAACCAGAAATCAGAGAGGAGGTGTGATAGAAAGGGAGAGATATGAAGACTGCAGGACCCACATGCCCCAGCGAGAAGTCACAACTGTCAGGATTGCAGGTGGGGGCGGGGTGGTCCTGCTCACTTCAATTAAGCTGCTGGTCAAGTGATAGGGGAGGAGGCGCAATGGACTCTCGAACATGAGGTCCTGAGTTCAACCCCCGGCAGCATATGTACCAGACTGTCTGGTTCTTTCCTGTGTTTCTAATAAATTGATAGTCTTTAAAAAATAATAATAAACCTGCTGATTGATCCAAAAAAAAAAGAAAGGGAGAGAGACATCAAGAGAAACATTGAGACACCTGCACTGCAACACTGCTTCACCACTCACACTCACAAAGCTTTCCCCCTGCAGGTGGGGCAACGGGCTCAAACCCGGGTCCTTGTGCATTGTAACATGTGTGCTCAACAAGTGTAATATGTGTGTGCCATCACCTGCCCACCAACATTAAATTTTTTAATGCAGTGCTAGATAATGAATGCAGGGTCTCACATATAGATACTACTGTCAATCAACCTCCCCAGACCAATTTTGATTCATTCTTAAGAAAGAGACATGGTTAAATATACAGTAGAATAGTTTTGCAAAACACTTTCATGACTCTGGCTTCAAGGTCCCTGGTTCAATCCCCTGCACCACCAAACCAGAACTGAGCTTTGTCTGTCTCTCTCTCTCTCTCTCTCTCTCGCTCTCTCTCTCTCTCTCTCGTAAAATAAATAAATAATATTTTTAAAAATAAAAAAGAGAAAGATATGGGAGAAAGGGACATCAAAGCATTGTTCCAGTATCCAAGGAGTTCCTTCACGCTATCCATGGTGCTCCCATGCAGTGTTATGAATTAACACTCACAGAAGGCATGCACTTTACGTGCTGAGCTCTCTCTTCCTTAGTAGCATAATTTTTTAAAATGTATCTTATTTGTTTTATTTTAATGTGAGATATATATATATATATATATATATATATAGAGAGAGAGAGAGAGAGAGAGAGAGAGAGACCAGAGCATTGCTCAGCTCTGACTTGTGTTTTTGCTGGAGATGAAATCTGGGACTTTGGAACCTCAGGTATGAAAGTCTTTTTGCATAACCATTATATCTACTCTGCCCAGTAGCATAAACTTTAAGTTGAACGATCTATTGTAATACCAAGAGACATCCAAATATTTTCTGGGAAATTGAATTTACCTGAAAAATAATTTCATAATAAGAATTACTCATAGTTATAGTAAACATCCTAGATGTTTTAACTTTTTCTGAAATTATAACTCATTTCTAATTACTATGATTATCAGAAGCAAATCAATTGAGAAAAGTATTTATAATGGAAAATTCTAAAACAGATTATGAGGGAGAATATTAAGAATAACTTTTTAAAATTCTGCCAAAAGAATTCTAAGCACTTGGAAATCAAAGAACTGCTCTTCAGAGAAGAATAAGCTTTAGTAGAATAACAACAAAAAATGAGGCTAAAATTACTATGACCTCTTTTTAAATGAATAAGGAGTCTGCCAAATACCAAAGTAGTGAGCTGAATTTCAAAATCTCCTTTCTCAGTTCTACGGGGGAACTCTGTTCACTGCTCAGCTGCCTGAGATGAGCTACTTACTTAAATTCTTGAAAAATAATTTATCCTAAATAATCAGGATATTTAGGATATGTAAAGACTTGTGATTGCAAATCTTACCTGAATTGTGTTAGTCATCCTTAAGTTAGGAATACAAAACAACAAAAACAAACAAATAAATAAAAACAAACAAATAAATAAAAAATAAGAAGAAAAGAAAAAAGAAAAAGACTGTTTATAAAGCAAGACTGATAGAACCTGTGCCTGTGTTTCTCTCAAATAAGCGGAACTGAGAAAAAGTTTGAGTGAGACAAGGTAGATAGCATAGTGGTTCTGCAAATGGTGTTCATAAGTGCATCTAAGAGTTCCCAAATTAAATCTCTGGCGCCACCATACACCAGAGCTAAACTACTCTGGTATAAATAATAATAATAGTAGTAGTAATAATAATAGTAATAATAATAATGACAGAAAACACCACTACTATTTCTCAGATCTGTTAACAAAGCAAATCTGGGAAAATATATAGTGTCAGTCCATATGGTAGCTTACTCAGTAGGGAATGGACTTGGCCATGTAAATAGCCTGGTTTTGAGCTTCCACACCACGGAGGAGTACCATGGCACTTCAGAAGTTCCTGTGTTGTGGTCTCCGTCTCTATATTAGTAAAACTAAATACATATATATCAGAAGTCCATCTGGAAACAGTGAAATTATGTATGTGTGAAGTCCTGGTGCCACAGAAAGAGAAAAGAAAAACCAGTTGGAGAAATGCTCTGCTTCACTTATCATTAGAGAACTGCAAATTAAAAAACGTTCCGATTCCAACTCACACCCATGAGAATGACCTACAAAAACAAAATGGGGAATGACAGGTGTTGGCAAGGTTGTGGAGAAAAAGGGACTCTGCTACACTGCTGGTGGGAATGCAAACTGAGGTAGCCGCTTTGGAAGACCGTATGGAGAGTCCTCAAATAAAAAAAGGAATCACTTTATGAGTTAGCAGTACCACTGTTAGGCATTTATGCAAAAGACATACAATCGATAATTAGAATAGACATATGTATTTCTTTTTAAAAATTTTTTATATTTGTTTACTTATTTTCCCTTTTGTTGCCCTTGTTGTTTAACATTGCTGTGGTTACTGATGTCGTTATTGTTGGATAGGACAGAGAAATGGAGAGAGAAGGAGAAGACAGAGAGGGGGCGAGAAAGACAGACACCTGCAGATCTGCTTCACTGCCTGTGAAGTGACTCCCCTGCAGGTGGGGAGCTGGAGGCTCAAACCGGGTCCTTGTGCTTTGCGCCACATGCGCTTAACCTGCTGTGCTACAGCACGACTCCCGGACATATATATTTCTATATTCATAGTAGTAGTATTCACAATAGCGAAGAGCAGAAGCAACCTAAAGTTCGACAGATGACTGACTAAAGAAGTTACGGGATAGAGACCAGGCGTGGTGCACCTGATTAAGCACACACATTACAGTGCTCAAGGACCTACGTTCAAACCCTTAGTCCACACCTGCAGGGAGAAAGCTTTATAAGTGGTGAAGCAAGGCTGCAGTTGTCTCTCTATCTCTTCCTGCCCTCCCAATTTCTCTCTGTCTCCATCCAGTATGTAATTTTTTAAAGGAAGAAGTTATGGGATATATGTGTCATAGAAGTCTACTCTGAAATCCCTTGGGACAAAACTGGACATGGATGAACTGGAGGACCAACAGTTCTTCCCTTCAACCCAAAGAAAGTGGGTTTCTGTGGTCCCTCTTGGACTGTTTGAAGCTTGATGCCTGCAATTGCAGTACTCTATGATGTTTGGCATATACCTGACACAAAGATTAGTGTGGGAAAAAATGTGTGACTGGAGCCATTTTAAAGTCTTCAAGGATGAAAATCTGGGAAAATTATGGGAGTTCCATCATGGAGAAAACATATACAGAAATATATAATACTTGATGTCAGAGGACCTAGAAAGGGTTGAATTGTTATGTGGAAAACTGAGAAATGTTATACACGTACAAACTACTATGTTTTGTTTTTGTTTCTGTATTTTACTATTGACTGTAAATCATTAATCCTCCAATAAAAATAAAGATATAATATATATAATACATATATATATTCCATAGATTAGGTACAGAAATTCCATACACACACACACACATACATAATATATATTCCATAGATTCTGGATGAGGAAGGAGAGAACTGCAAAAGAGAAGATAACTAAAGAAACACCATGATTATATATTTCTTAGAGCCAGAGAAGCTAGTTTCCACCAAATTCAGCTGTACCTGAAACAACAATTTGGCCATCCTATCGCTTACTCTCTTTACCACTTGACTCATCTCTGGTATGGTCTGACATAGCAGAGGGGAAGAGGGAAAAAACTATAGTAACATCTCACACTCCAATCTCATCTAAGATACTAAATTATTACAAGGTCCCAGAAGGAGCTGGAAGAAGAGATGAAAACATAAATTTGTTGAAAACTGAAATATTAATGCAAATCATTAACAAATTGCAAAACTGGCACCTTAACTGAGTACTGTGCTAAGTTCTGCATATGAACTTTCAAGTAGTCCTAAGAAAAATTTTACAAAGTAAGAACCATAACAAACAAAAACTGATAAAGGGGTTATCTCCCTTGGCAAGAGTTTTCACTGTGCAATTAGAGTTCAGACAAGGAATTCAGCCTGCATTTAATAACAATTCAGAGAGCCAAATAATTACACAGTAAGTAAATACTGCAGGGTCTTCTCTGGTAACTCCTGAAGAAATGACTTAAATCACTAGGTAAATACTGAATACCAAATATCATCACTGTATAAAACAAATGTTTAAAAAATATTTTCAAGAAAGATTCAATTTGTACCAATAGGATCCAATAGTAGCTCCCAGATCTTACCATCAACTTTCCAGTGCAAATTATGAATTCTGGACATTGGACTGTGTCTTTAAGTACTGATGTGCCAGAAGTGTAGAGTGCAAAAGGGAACATAGTTTGACTGACCTTTGTTTATCAGCCTGAAGATAACTGCTGCCAGGTGACAAAATGAAAACCAAGAGCTGCCGGGAGAGTCCTATTTTATCCCTCAGGAGAATCCTTAGATCTAAAATTTTCTGCAAAATTCTTAATTTTAAAATGTCTTTGTTTTGATAAAAAAAAAAAACACTTAAGAGCTAATCAAAAACCAGGAAGCTTGCAGTTTACAAAATTCTGGTTTATGATAAAAACATGGAAAGGGCAAACTGACATTCTGTGGTTGTAAGAGGATTTGAGAGAAGTAGTAATTGTTATTGTTGTTTAATGGGAACACACATGTTGATTTTCTTTCGTTCCAAATTTTTAATATTTATTTATTATTGGATAGATACAGAAAGAACTTGAGAAGGGAGGGGGAGACTGAGAAAGGAAGAGGCAAAGAGACACATGCAGCTCTGCTTCACCACTCTTGAAGCTTTCCCCCTGTAAATGGGGACCAGGGATTGAACCCAGGACCTTGCACATTGTAATGTATGTGCTTAACCAGGGGTGACACCTCCTAGCCCCACATGTTGATTTCTGAACATGTATGTCTGAAACTTATATGATGTTATAAATCAGAGCTGTTTCCATTCCAAAATAAAATACATAAAACTCAAAAAGTAGTAAGTTGTAGCTTCATCACTGATAAGTCATGGTCATTAAAAAAGTAAAAATGTGTTTGGATTACAGTAATAGTTTCCACTTAAGTTTTTAGACCAGACAGAAGAATTCATTCTGTATAACACTAAGAATGAAAGCCTAAAGCATAAGTTAAACATTTAGTTTTAAGAAGTAAAGACTAAGTACAAGAATTATTCATGAGTTCATAAATCATCCATTGCTATTACAGCTATTATCTGAATAGAGAAGTAACATGTTTACTTATTTGTTACAATTTTATTAAATTATCAAAATAATGTACCTAGCAATTGGGGTACAATCTTTAGTACTTTTTTTTTCTGCTATGGATTTTCAATCAGCTTTGAATAGAATCTATATTCATAAAATGCTTTGTAGTAATTTTGTACTTCTTTTTTTAAAGGCAGTCCTCTAAGACTGCCTCCTACAATATTGAATTAGGAATCTACCCTCTGGGGAGTTGGGCAGTAGCATAGCAGGTTAAGCGCAGGTGGAGCAAAGCACAAGGACCTGTGTAAGGATCCTGAGAAGCAGGTTTGCAGGTGTCTATCTTTCTCTCCCCTTCTTTGCCTCCTCTCGCCATTTCTCTCTGTCTATCCAACAACAGTGACATCAATATCTACAATAATAAAACAACAAGGACAACAAAAGGAAATAAATATTTTTTAAAAATCTACCCTCTGGCCTTAGAGAAGGTTCAGGAACCCAAGGGAGAAAAATTATAACCAAGGATGGATTTACATTATTGTTTCTGTTTCCAGAGAAATTGGAAATCTATATTTTCCAGTTAAAGAAAATCTATTTTATTTAGTCAATACTTTAAAAAGTATGTGTAAAGTTTACAGCAAAGAACTTTAAATGTATTTTGGTATTTGGCTTATAAAGTTTAAGTCTAGATTTCTTGATCAAGAGTTTCTCCACTCACTTACTCTGAATTAATCAATATGTAAATTCTCGTGTTCAGTCCTTCGAGGAGCAGTAGATAAAGCAGTTGACAGGTCTCCTAAAAATTACTTCATTTGGAGGATGGGGCAGATAGCATAATGGTTATGCAAAAAGACTCTCAGGCCTGAATCTCTAAAGTCCCTTGCACCACTTTGGGCCAGTGCTCAGCAGTATTCTGGTAATTAATATGGAATGATCTCACTCTCAGGCAGGAATTGAAAAACATGATCGGAAGAGAAAACACAAGTAGAACCTGAACTGGAATTGGCGTATTACACCAAAGTAAAAGGCTCTGGGCTGGGAGGGGGGGAGAATACAGGTCCAAAAAGGATGACAGAGGACCTAGTGGGGGTTGTATTGTTATATGGGAAACTGGGAAATGTTATGCATGTACAAACTATTGTATTTACTGTCAAATGTAAAACATTAATTACCCAATAAAGAAATTAAAATTAAAAAATTCATTTGACCTAGGAGGTGGCGAAGTGGCTAAAACACTGAACTTGCAAGCATGTGGTCCAGAGTTCAATCCCTGAATGTCTCAGTGTATATGATTGATTCTTACCCTCACCAAGTCTCTTTACATGACTTTCAGAATCACTACTGTTTTTTGTTACAAAGAAGCAAGATTCATTGTGGCCATAGAGTAGTTAAAATCTTCTTGACTTCTGAAGATTCAGTGTTGTAAATGAACTGGCCAAGTGGTCGTGGGCAGACTGGAACATTATAATAAGTTTTATTTACTGAAATTCATCCCCTACCAGGAAGAACCATATTTAAATTTCTTTTGGCAAGACTACAAGTATTTTGTTGTTGCTGCTGCTGCTGTTTCTATAAATGAATAAATATGAAGCACCAAACTTAATTTTGTATTCTACATAGATGCATGTAATAGCAAAATGGATGGTGCATAACCAAGTTTTGTTTGGTTCCTGTTAGCAAAGCAGCATATAATATTATCAGTTACTGTATACTTTTTAAAAATAAAATTAGAAAATTGTCATTTTGTCTCCCAGACTTTGAATACTAGCAATAGATATAAGATCTCTATGGCAGGAATACTAAACCATAAGACTGAATATCTTTTAAATACTTACTAGAGTAAAATATAAGTTTTGTCATCACCAGTGTCAATATAGCATGAGATGCAGTATAATTTGGAGCTATATCAATATAGAATGCTGAGGACCTCTGTGGTGGCACATCTGGTTAAGCACACAAATCTTAATGCACAAAAAAACAGAATCTAGCCCTCAGTCCCCACCTACAGAGGGAAAGCTTTGCAAGTGGTAAAGCAGTGCTGAAGGTGTCTCTTTGTCTCTTTCCCTCTCTATCACCTCCTTTCCTCTCGATTTTTGACTGTCTCTTTACAATAAATAAATAAAGATAAATCTTCATCTGCAATGTTCTTGCCTTTAGGTTCATGATTAGTCAACAATTTGTTCTTCTTTATTATCTTAATGCTTTTTCAGACACTAAGGTGCCGATGCTAACATGACACCAACCTGACTTCCCCAGGCAGACAACCATATCAATGTGACCCGGAACCCCATCTCTCCAGAGCCCTGCCCCACTAGGGAAAGACAGAAACAGGCTGAGAGGGAGTCCAGCCATGGCACAGTGGGTTAAGCGCACGTGGCACAGAGTGCAAGGACTTGCAGAAGGATCCAGGTTAGAGCCCCCCGACTCCCTACCTGCAGGGGAGTCGCTTCACAAGCAGTGAAGTAGGTCTGCAGGTGTCTTTCTCTCCTCCTCTCTGTCTTCCTCTCCTCTCTCCATTTCTCTCTGTCCTATCCAGCAACAACGACATCAATAACCACAACAATGTTAAACAACAAGGGCAGCAAAAGGGAAAATAAATAAATATTTTTTAAAAATTAAAAAATAAACAGGCTGAGAGTATGGATCAACCTGCCAATGCCCATGTTCAGCAGAGAAGCAATTACAGAAGCCATACCTTCCACTTTCTGCACCCCATAATGTCCCTGTGTCCATGCTCCCAGAGGGATAAAGAATAGGAAAGCTTCCAGTGAAGGCTATGAGATATGGAAATCTAGTGATGGGAAATGTGTGGAATTTTACCCCTCTTAAACTCTAGTTTTGTTGATATTTTCTATTTTTTATTTTATAAATGGATTTAGTAATAATAAAATAAGTAGGATTTAAACTGAAAACACTGTTTTTAAAATAAAAAGAGGGTGCCTAAATGCCACCAATGACTATAGTCAGATACCTGGTTCGAACAGGGTAGAAAAAGAAATAGGACAAAGACTCAAAGGGGTATTCTGATGAAGAATCAAATCAAGTTTTTACAGAGTACTTTAGATTATATAAGAAAAAAATAGGTCTATAAGACAACATGTACACATTTTTGACATATATATATATATCTACATTCAAAAATGCAAATTTTAAAACCATACATCGTACAATTATCAGTCATTTCTGCTAAAATTAAACACCACCTGATGGATAAAAATAAATATAAAAGAACAATTAAATATAAAAATAAAAACAATAGAAAGGAAATATGTGTACAGAGAGCTTTTATCTCAAACTCATTAAATCTAGGCAAGGGGCCCAGAAGAACAAAGTTGGCAGGTGAGCTAAGCTAATATGGCCTTAAAGCAGCATATGGGGAATTCAGAAATAACTACAATATGGTAGGAGGAGAGGTGGATGACAGCACAGGTGGAGCCAAGAAGACACCAGCTAAAATCAACCGAGGCAGAGAAACAGAGCTATCTATAGGGCCTGAAAAAGAAGAAAGTCAGCAAGATTCTGGGACTTGAGCCCTAGAGGAGGCATGTAATTATTATTGGATTCCTTCTTTTTTTTTTCTACATTGGTGAAAGATACTGACAAACACTGCACATGCTCTTAAGCAACCTTCAATTGTTATTTATTATTTGTATTATCTATATTTATTGGAGAGGCAGTCAGAAATTGAGAGTGAAGGAGAGATGGAGAGGGAGAGAGACAGAAAGACACCTGCAGTCACCACTTGGGAAGCTTTCCCCCTTGGGACTAGGGGCTTGAACCTGGGTCCTTGTGCACTGTAACATGTGTGATCAACCAGGTGCACCACCACCTGGCCCCCACAACCCTCACCTTTTATATCCTCCCTTCTCACCCAGATACTCTTAAATGGACATAGAAACATGAAGAGAGTAGTATGTGCACTTGGATGGAGTTGTACACATGAGGAAAAAATGATTCCAAAAAAAGAGAGTTGGGCCATAGTGATAAAAGGCTGTACTTTTGTGGACTAGGACATTCAAGAGCAAAGACAAAATGTAAATAAAGCTACTGTTCTCTGTCTTACCCTCTAGTAAGTTCTACTTGTCTTTGGAATTGTTTCTACCAGCAAGGTTTTCAAGGTTGTTTTTAGCACAGGTGAACAAGCATATAATATGATTATAAAAATGAAAAGGATTATCTACAGGAATCAGAAAGTATTCATATAGTGTTCATATAGGATTCTTCAGACTACAGGAAACTTTTGCTTTCTAATATTTGAATTCTTATAATTGACTAGCAATACACAACAAAAAAAAAACACTATATTATCAACGCAGATTACCATATCGTTAAATAAGTAGGAAGAATTTATTTTACAGCTCATTTTGACTAATGATTCAACTTGGCTGCTTAAACATTTGAGTCATTTAGAAATTCAGTAGAGTTACTTACAGCAGTAAGAAAGCAGGTCAAAACTGATATTTCTTCATTTCCACAAATCTAATAATTGCAAACATGGGAATGAACAATAAGGCTGCTTCTTCATGTGCTTGGAGTCAGACTTGCAGGCTTGGCATTGCCTCATAACCCTCCTGCCCTTCAGCCTTTCCATAACAGTTTTGAATGCATGGCCCAGAGTCTATCATTGGCACTTGTCACACTGTTGTTTCTTGTTAAAGGGCAGATGAAGGAAGGAAGAAGAGGAAAGGGATCACATGAACAATAAAGGGCGTGGAAAGGGAGGGAGCACGTGGAAAAAACAAAGTAATTTCTCTTTTGTTTAATCTCTGACGGTGTTTCTAAAGGCAAAGCCTCAAAGCAGTTCTAAACAGGGACAGAGATGGAGAATCCTTTTCTTGTCAGTCTCACTCTGTTTCTATATCCTACATCTTATCTTCTCTGATTTAGTTCTTTGCCTCTTGCTTTGCTGTTTCTCTCCATGCCTGGACCTCAAAAACCACAATGTATAGAAAGAAAGAGATATGTTTAAGACCATGGTACCTGCCATCTGTGTCAGAATTCAGACTGTGCTCTAGATTTAGCTTGGATGCTATATTCAGGGGGAAAATGATTCTTTTTTTGTTGGGAATCTAAAAATATATTTCATTTTCTAGTATAAAAACTTGGAAACAGAAAGTAATGGACTGGGATTTAAATGTAGTAGCCAATCTGTACATCGGAGACAAAGGGTGTGTGTGTGTGTGTGTGTGTGTGTGTGTGTGTGTGTGTGTGTGTGTGTGTGTGTGTGTGTGTGTGTGTGTGTATGTGCATTAAGGAATGTAAGAGTGACAGATAAAGGACACAGAGATAGAAAAAAAAATTCTTTATCCTTTTCAGGTCCTGTGAACACAAGCTGAACCACCTATAATTAGCTTTTATTAAAGTTCCTAAACTCTTAGTCATCTTCATCAAATCCTCCTTCCCCTTGGGTATTATTAAGAGATAAATTGAGGCATACGAAAGATTTTTAGCATGTATTTGAGTAAAAGTTGATTTGAAATGAACAGTCAGACCCAAAATTGTTAATAACACTGTTGCTGAGAGTCTAGAGAAGGTAGACTCACCTAAAGTGTAAAACTCAAGGATGGAAATTTGTTGATTGACTATAACTGAAAGCCTGGTTAGTTACTTCTGAGTGGTTGCTCTTAGAGTTTTGATTTTGCGTTCTTGTTAGTTTTGGTTTACTTACAGGCTTGATCACTGCAGTAAAGCAACTTCAGATAAATGATCTCCTTATTTCAATCACTCTAACAACAATCCGAGGACATGTCTATTCCTTATAACAACTACTTACCTGTAAGTCTTCCACAAATTAAAAATTGAGATACTTTGTGGAGAACTAATAATACAGTCGTACTTTGGTGACTACTCAGACACTAACATGGAAACTTTTATTATTCAATGTAGTCTTTTACTTGCAAAAGTCACAGATCTTTGTCTTAAAAAAAAAAAAAAAAGCTAACATAAAGTCATGGGCCCTTTGGAATATACCTAAAATAGACCTACTAGTTATTTCCAAAACAGAGACCCCAAATCTTCATCTGCAATATTACAGACTTTAGGTTCATGATAAGTCAACAATTTGTATGGCTTTATATGTTAACTCTTTTTTCAGTCACCATGTTACAGATGCTAACACGATGCCAACAGGACTTCCCTGGGCAGAAGACCCCACCAATGTGCCCTGGAGTCCCGCTTCCCCAGAGCTCTGCCCCACTAGGGAAAGAGAGAGACAGGCTGAGAGTATGGAGCAACCTGCCAATACCCATGTTCAGAAGCCAGAACTTCCACCTTCTGCACCCCATAGTGACCCTGGGTCCTTACTCCCAGAGGGATAAAGAATAGGAAAGCTATCAGGGGATGGGAGGGGATATGGAGTTCTGGTGGTAGGAACTGTACCTGTATTAACCTATGGTCTCTTCAGTGTTTCCATTGTATAAATAAAAATTAAAAAGGAAAAAAAAGCTAACATCCATTAAATGGTTGCTTTTCCACTTTTTTTTTTTATCCTTACTGTTTTTTTTTTTCCAAATTAAATTTCTTTTTATAGCATCTTTTTATAGCATCTTTCTCTTCAGTTTCCATCTGAAAAAGTCAGCCTGGAGCAATGAAACCGCAAAGATAACAACAACAAAATTTCATCACAAAACTTTTGCCAATGAGACTGTTTTTGAAGGAAAATCCTTTTAAAGATCATCTCTTTCTCAGTCTGTGGAGTAAGATAAAAATGGCTCCAAAACTTTCCACTCAGTCAAAACTGAATTGTATTCTTTAAATTAAGGCAAAAGACACCTTGTTAAGGTGGAAGATGTTAAGAGTTAAAAATAACTAGCAGTGATTTAGGATGCAAATGAAAAGAAATGCCTGTGAAATAGTGAGAAGAAGAAAAGTAGAAGTCATGAAAGATTAGTTAAAATATTGTCTCAAGCAGGGGAGCTATGTGGAAAAAACTGGCTAGAGAGAAATTAATATTGTCTAGGGAAGGACCTATTTAAGAAGGGTCCTATGATTCCTTGGAAATGAATAGATAACAGCACATCAGAAATAATTCTACCTTGAAACACATTGTGTTTTATAAAGGATTATATTATAGGGGCCAAGCAGTGGCACACCTGGTTGAGTACAGAGATTACAATGCTCAAGGACCCAGGTTTAAGCCCCCGCTCCCCACCTGCAGGGGGAAAGCTTTAGGAGTGCTCAAACAGTGCTGCTGGTGTCTCTGTGTCTCTCTTCCTCTCTATAACCCCCCTTCCCTCTCAATTTCTGCCTATCTCTAGCCAATAAATAAATAAATATAATACTATAGAAGATTCAAATGCACTAACTTGGGTCATTTTTCCCTCTAATCATCTCCCAGGGTAAATATGCACACATGCGCGTAGCATTAAAGTCTTGCATCTTGTGCTGTACAGCTCAGTGAAAATGTATCATTTATGTCCTTTGTACTAAAACAAAACATAAAATATTAATTGCCATTGAAGATGACAGATCACGTACAGATACCTGTGAGGGATCATTTCATCATCTCTTTTTCATTGTTAATATTGAGAAATATTGGGATGAATTAGTAGTAACATAAAAAATGCATATGTACATGCCATTAATTATTAAAACTATAATGGTAACATGGTTTGTTGTTTCATAAAGGAGTCTATGTTTGTTTTTCATTTTTTTTATTTGTGATTAATAGCTTACCACAAGTTTGTAAGATTACAGGGTGTAGTTCCACACCACACCCAAAGGTAGCCACCATAGTTCTTACAAAGTGTAAGGTTCCTGGTTCGAGCCCCCAGCTCCCCACCTGCAGGAGAGTCACTTCACAAGTGGTGAAGCAGGTCTGCAGGAGTCTATCTTTCTCTCCTCCTCTCTGTCTTCCCCTTCTCTCTCCATTTCTCTCTGTCCTATCCAACAATGACGACATCAGTATCAACAACAATAATAACTACAACAACAATGAAAAACAACAAGGGCAGCAAGAGGGAAAATAAATAAATATAAAAAAATACCTGTGAGTGATATTGTTGGGTCATAAGGTAATTCTATTTGTATTTGCCTAAGAACTCCCCATATGGTCTTCCAGAGTGGCTGCACCAATTTTCATTCCCATCAGCAATGTTAGCAGAGTCAAAAGGGAGTTTTGCTAACTCAAATTTTCTAAGTAGCCTATACTCTTCAATAAAGGCAATCATGCTACAGCGTTTCAAAATATGTTTCTAGTCCACTTAAATCAATCATAGACAAATGATGAAATTGAAAACACAATGGAAAATGAACAACTAGGAAGAAAATAAAGTCATAACTCAAAGCCTTTAAAATATGTCATTTTGATGGATGGAACTGAGCAAGTCATAGTAAGTGAAATAAGTCACAAAAGACAAATACCAGATGATTTCACTCTTATATGGGACAAAAAGAAACAAAGCAAGAAAACAGGAAAAATTGCCCATGGCATTTATCCTGAACATGCCCAATCTCATCTGATCTTAGAAGTTAATTGTATTTACATACGTGTAAGAAAATCGTATGGGCAATGTAGGATTCTAAAGACCCACAGGCCAAAAGGAGATTTAGGAGAAATGGGTAGGTATCTAGAACTTCAAGTACAATTCTCAGGAATATGGAAAAACTACACGCTTGAGGGGCCTGACAGTGGCAAACTTAGTTCAGTTCACGTTACCAAACACAAGAACCCAGATTCAGGTCTCTGGTCCCCAACTGTCGGAGGGAATCTTCTTCATAAACAGTGAGGCAGTGCTGCACATCTCTCTCTCCCCCACCCACCCTCGCCCTCCCCCGCTACTCCCCTTCCCCTCCTTTTCCCTTTCTATCACTGCCGCCCTTTCAATGTCTCTCTGTCCTATCAAATGTTAAAAAATAAAGAAAAAAAAACATGCTTAAAAACAAAAAACATGCTTGACAGATGTTTGCTGGGCCTCACAGAAAACAATGGAATTTTAAGCAAAACAAACTTAGCTTATTTCCTTCTTGTCTACCACACCTACTTATGAAAATACCTATGATAACAGCTACTGTCTTAAAGTGGAATCCTCCTGGAACATTGGAGAACATCCTGTGCCCTTCCTAAGTCTTTTGAGTCCAAATTATTTTCAGTTTACACAGACAACATGTCAATGTGGAACTATATATACATATATATATGTTACAAGGACTTTTTCTTTAATGTACCTGTGAGCTCTTTGATGACAACCTCTAAATTCATTTCAACAGTGTTTTTATTTAGCACAGGTAATAAATACAATTTTAGATAGTATCCAATTTGTAATTAAGAGAATGTTAAAGTCTTTCGTTTTTTTAAAGAGTTGACTGAGTTTTTTTTAACTTTTATTTATAAAATGGAACTATTGACAAGACCATATGATAAGAGGGGTACAGTTCCACACATTCCCACCACCAGAGCTCCATATCCTATCTGCTCCCTTGATAACTTTCCTATTCTTTATCCGTCTGGGAGTATAGACCCAGGATCATTGTGGGATGCAGTATCATTATGGTGTGGAAGGTCTGGCTTCTGTAATTGCTCCTCCACTGAACATGGGCGTTGGCAGGTCGATCCATACTCTCTTTCCCTAGTGGGGCAGAGCTCTAGAGAGGCAGGGCTCCATTGACCTCAACTGAGGCCAGGTGGTGGCACACCTGAGTGAGCGCACATGCTACTGACTTCAACAGTAAATAGTTCACATGCAAGGTTATCAGGTCTTGAGGATGCCTGTCCTGAAAATGTTTAGCAGGGTTGCCAGTCACAGCCTTTACTGTGCTTTTATTTCAGGGGGTGTCTCAACCAAGAACCAAAACCATGGAGGGATGATTGCATTCTTCCTCCCCATGATAGTCACTCAAGTTCCTCACTCCTTATTCACAACAGATGGTTTTAAAATGGTTGTTATTTACTATTTTCATCATTCAGAAATCAACCTCTCCTTCAGATTTGTTTGTTATCATCGGGGCCTGCATAACAGATACATTTATTCTTTTTTCTTCTAAAAAAATATTGAGAAGTTTTTGGTTCTGAGATTCCATTTGGGAGCTAAAAGATGACTCCTCTGGCAAAGTGGGTGTCTCTCCAGGGGTGCAGCCCAGGTTTGAGCCCCAGCATCACATGGAAGGACCACTGTACTGAGAGAGCTGTGGTGCTATGGTGTCACACCTCTCCCTTCCAAGTACTGGCCTGACCAGTTCCTGCTTAGCTTCCCAGATCAGAAGAGACTGTGTGTTCAGGGTGTGTGGCCATGGATTCACTCCCTTTCTTTCTCTCTCTATCACCATCTGAAGTAAAAAAAAAAAAAAAAGAATAAGAAAGTAGTAAAGCATCACACACACACACATACACACACACACACACACACACACACACACACACATATCTTTGTACAGTCAAGTGTTGGTAGATTAAATAACATGCTTACAAACTTTAGACATAATACAAATGGATTAAAAATTCAAGTGAAAAAAATTATATGTTAAAAACAGACACCAAAGGGGCCAGGTGGTAGCACAACTGACTGAGAACTAGTTACAATATGCAAAGACTGGGGTTCAAGTTCCTGATCCCCACCCCCTGTAGAAGAGAAGCTTCATAAGTGGTGAATCAGTGCTGCAGGTGTCTCTCTCTTTCTCTACTGCCGACACCCTCAATTTCTCTCTGTCTCTATTCTACAAATAAAAACTTAAAAACTGACAAAAAATTAAAACAGAAACCAGAAAGAGAATGAACAACTATAGTTTAAGTATTTTGTTGGTTTTTTTTTTTTTCGGCCCAATAACAAATGAAAGTTTTATTTTTTTCTATATAAATTATTAGAATGCAAGAGGTCTTCAAAGATAAAGAATGTGTCTTTTCCACCAATCTGACTTCCCTGGGCAGAGGACCTCATCACTGTTCCCTGGGAGAAGCAATTATAGAAGCCAGACATTCATTCCACCATCTGCACCCCATAATGACCCTGGGTCCCAGAGAGAGAATGAATAGGGAAGCTTCTAAAATAGAGAATGGGATGCAGAACTCTGGTAGTGGAAATTGTGTGGAATTGTACCCCTCTTACCTACTGGACTTGTCAATTATTATTAAATCAGTAAAAATTTTAATATAAAAATATGTCTTGGGAGTCAGGCAGTAGAGCAGCAGGTTGAACGCACATGGCATGGCAGAAGTATCCCGGTTTGAGCCCCCAGCTCCCACCTGCAGGGGAGTCAATTCACAGGCCATGAAGCAGGTCTGCAGGTGTCTTGTCTTTCTCTCCCCCTCTCTGTCTTCCCCTGCTCTCTCCATTTCTTTCTGTCCTATCCAACAATGATGACATCTATAATAACAGCAATAATAACTAATAATACAACAACAATAAAAAGATAAGGGCAACAAAAGGGAAAATAAATAATTTTTTTTAAAAAAAAGCTTTAAAAAATATGTCTTTGTGTTCTGGGAAGTGGCGTAGTGGATAAAACACTGGACTCTTAAGCATAAGGTCTTGAGTTTGAACACTGGCAGCATATGTACCACTGGCAGTGATTTCTGGTTCTTTCTCTCTCCTCCTATCTTTCTCATCAATCAATAAATAAAAACTTTAAAAAGAAAAAAATGTGTCTTTTTATTGGTGACTATGTTGTATAGCATTTACTAAAGTGCTTACTCACTATATACTTAGATTCTGACCCACCTGCTAGTCATATTTACCCTTTTAATTGTGGCTGTTTTCTGTACTAGATCCAGTCTTTATACTTTTGCTTTTAATAGGTCATAGTGAAAAAGCGTGCCCACTGGCAATCTTAATACATATTTTTCTTGCACTACTGTGCTCTTCTATTATAAAGAAAATCAAATGTGAATCAAATGTGAAGGTCTTCAAAAATGTTCTGACATGGGCTGGTTCAAAATAAAACATCAGCAGCTAAATGTTTTTACCAATAGTTTCTTATCCACAGACATACACCCATAAGTAGAAGTCGTCAAGGAAAGGAATCGACCAGACTCACAACTGAATAAGAATAATGCACATTTGCAACTGTAATATCCAGGATTTAGTGTTCCTGTCAGAACACTAAATTGATTTTTATAATTATAGACTTTGGAGATAAAAACATTTATTGCCTGTGGTTTTATTTTTATTTTTATTTTATTTTATATATTTTTTATTTTAAGACAACAAAGATTAAATTGCTTCTTTGCTGGTGATTAGTATTGCATTCAAACATCTAGTGGAAATTATAGGTATATATCAATGCAAAGACCCAATTTCTTACACAAAGTAGAAATTTTAGGAGGAAAATGACTCTCAGTAAGGCATCTCTGATAAAACTGTTTGTTGTTCGCAATATCTGTACAGCTAAAGAGTATCCACCATAACCGGTATCCCCATACCCTCAGAAAAGAAGCATACAAGCCAAGAAGAAAAAATATATATGTAATAAAGGTCATTCAGAAATTAAAGGGGAGAGTAGAAACTACATGTTTCCGATGATTATTCTCACTATAAAGATTATTTTAAGGGAGTAGGGCGGTAGCACAGCGGATTAAGCACACGTGTGTGAAATGCGAGTACCTGCTTAAGGATCCCTGTTGCAGCCTCTGGTTCCCCACCGCAAGAGAGTCTCTTCACAGGCGGTGAAGCAGGTCTGAAGGTTTCTTTCTTTCCCCCTCTCTGTCTTCAGCTCCTATCTCCATTTCTCTCTGACCTATCTAACAACGACAATATCAATAACAACAACAATAATAACTACAACAACAATATTTAAAAAGGACAACAAAAGGGAGTCGGGCTGTAGCGCAGCAGGTTAAGCGTAGGTGGCGCAAAGCGCAAGGACCGGCGTAAGGATCCCGGTTCAAGCCCCCGGCTCCCCACCTGCAGGGGAGTCGCATCACAAGCGGTGAAGCAGGTTTGCAGGTGTCTATCTTTCTCTCCCCCTCTCTGTCTTCCCCTCCTCTCTCCATTTCTCTCTGTCCTATCCAACAACAATGACGTCAATGGTGACTACAACAATAAAACAGCAAGGGCAACAAAAAGGAATAAATAATAAAAAATAAAAAAAGAAAAAAAAAGCTTAAAAAAAAAAGGACAACAAAAGCAAAAATAAATAAATATAAAAAAGATTATTTTGCATCAGCTTTTAGTGAACTGAGTTGGAAAGCTGTTTCACCTAGCTCTGGAACAATAAAACAATAAAAGTCTGAATTCCTTGTTAGAGCAAAAACGTGTACCAGCCATCATTATTTAAACATACCTCTAGACTCACATCAGACTCAAAAATGTGAATAGCAAGAAAACACAAAAGAGTCTATTCTTCGCATCCATCTGAAACCAGGAAGTGATGAATCCCACTGTAGTAAGCTTGTTTCTATTTGGTTCCAAACCCAATTTTCAGATGAAAGTGCCTTGGAGAGGTGAAGCCTCTCTTTGTTAAATAAATGGTCGGCTTACCACCAATTTTTCAATGGGGATACCAGCCTCTTTTAATCCTGTTCTGAACCAGTTTCAAGAGTAAAAGGATGTTTGTTGTTTCAGAACTGGATGCTATGAAGAATCTTTGGAAACCAAATAGTCTAGAGTACATGATCTTGCATAGTAATGCCTCCCAAACTCATCTGGCTTTCATAGATAATTTAAGGCAGCATGCAGAGTAAAACTGTTGAGTATGTTTATATTTTGGTTATCACTCTTGCATACTAAGGAAGCCAAATAGCTAACTTAATACTTTCAAACCTAAAATGTATAAGAAAGTGTAAAATGAAATTGAAAATAGAACTCCAGATATAAGAAGAAGAAAACTCATGAATAAACCTTCTTTTGTCGTATTTTGAAAATGAAGATGGCGTTACATGAAAAAGATATAGTTGAATGGGATAAAGGGAGAAAGGAAAGTGTGAGAAAGATTCACAAGATCAAGGCCAGGCAGTTAAGCACATGGTTAAGGGCACACATTACAGGACCTGGGTTCAAGTTCCTGGTCCCCACCTGCATGGTGGAAGGTTCATAAATGGTGAAGTAGGGCTACAGGTATCTATCTCTGTCTGTTTCCTCTATATCTCCCCCTCCCATCTAAATTTCTTTGTTTCTAGATAAGAAATAAACAAAATATTGAAAAAATATTCACAAAATCCAGATAATGGGGATATACCCATATGAAAAAAGAATAAATCATGCAATAAAAACTACAATTACTTCTCTTTATCTCCTTCTTGCATATGAGAATGTCTATGTGAGATTTTTCTGTGAATATGAGTAGTTTTCTCAGAAATAGACTACTGGGAGTAGGAGGTCCAAGTATATGCCAAAGATTATCTTCATAAACCAGAGTATTCCTATCCAAAGTAACCTCACACTAATTTTACATTGAAGAGATCTCTCTATGTGGTTCATATAGGTTTTTGCAATGTATCTTTAAAAAAATTCAAGGGAACAAAATCTGTTGCTATCAAAAAATATACTTGACAAAAGGGATAGTTTTATGGGAGGATGAGCCAGGAGATTAGTAGTTTACAATTATTGGGACATGTGAAATCTTTCTCACCTCCGGCCCAAGTCCTCCACCATCATGTAGCAGCACCTAAAAACCCCTTCACTCCCACACCCAGAGTCCTTTACTTTGGTGCAGTACACCAAATCCAGTTCAAGTTGTACTTTGTGTTTTGTCTTCCTGTCTTATTATTTGCCTTTATAAATAAAATTTTATTTACACAAATTGCACTGATTCATGTACATGTTGACTATAACTTTTTGAGGTACAATATCAGAATTACATAGAATTTATTGCTCTTAAAGGGTAAAATACACACTATCTCATATCTCACACATAAGTTAGCAAATCAATTGTAAGAAAAACATGGTACTACATACATTTGTGTCCATATTTATGAAGAACTTGACATACTGGAACAAAATTTCAAATAATATCCTTAGTTATACAGTCTACTTAGTGATGCCACTATCATTTGTAGCATTAAAACTTTCCTTACATTGGTTCAAGCCCCTGGGTCCCCACCTGCAGGGGAGTCACTTCACAAGCAGTGAAGCAGGTCTGCAGGTGTCTGTCTTTCTCTCACCCTCTCTGTCTTCCCCTCCTCTCTCCATTTCTCTCTGTCTTATCCAACAATGATGACAACAATAACAACAATAACTACAACAATAAAAAAACATGGGCAACAAAAGGGAATAAATAAATAAATTTTTAAAAATTTCCTTACATGTTTTTATTTTTGTTTTACTGATTTAGAAGACAGTTGTCACAGGTATATAAAATCTTTATCCTTCCAAGATACTTATCTACATACCAGTCCTGCCAGCAACTAAGACCCTCTCAACCATTGTCATTGGGTCCTCAATGCCATTTCAGCTGTCATTTCGTCACATCCTTGGCCTTGCAGAGACAGACCACATCTACTAGTCCAAGTTTCACCCTGTGTTTTGCCTTCCTCTCCTAGTTTTCTAGTTCTACCTATAAGTGATGTCATTATTGGCCTTCGTTACTCTGCTTTTGGTGTATCTCACGTTTTTCTTTTTGTTTTTTAATAATTTTTATTTGCCATTAATATTATGTGACAAGATTGTAAGACTATACCACCCACCATCAAAGTTTTATATTCCCACCTCCCAAAGATAACCACAGTTCTCACAAGTCTTATAGTTTGTTTGCTTCTGTTTTGTTTGGATTTATTTAATTTTTTTTTTTTTTGAGTGGGGGCAAGTTCACGTAAGTCAGATCTCTCTACATTCCACACATAGGTGAAACCATCTGGTAAATGTCTTTCATCTTTTTACTTATTTCACTAAGCGTTATTACCTCCAGTTCCATCCATTTTGTCCCAAAGGACACAATATCATCAAAGACATGGACAGAGTCTTCGGTCTAACAAGTGTGAAGCTAAGTCTCCCTGTTTCCCAGGAACTGCTTGATAGTTGCATTTTAGAAACAGAAAGACCCCAAAGTCTGAGGTAAGTAAGGAGAAGTTTATTAGGTAAAGATACACACATGCAGGCCCACTGCAGAAATAGAAAGTCTCTGTCACATTTGAAAACTTCCTTTTTATGTTCTTCTGGAGCAATAGGGCACACATACAATGATTGATGACTTTCACATATACAGTTCGAAGAAGACACCATGGACTATCAGGGACGACTAACACTGACTCCAGAAATTCTAGCTCTTAAATCTGACACATATATTTATCTGTTATCCTGGCCAGGGGCAAAGTGTCCCTGCAAGTATATGCTTGTTTGTCATTCCACAAGGTCTGCTGCATTGCTTGATGCTGTGGTCTATTTACATAATCACGGTTTTGCCTGAGACCCGCCCTGCCTGCAGGGCATTGGTTTAATCCCCACTGGTTAGATGAAAGCTTGCTACTTTTATGCTCCACCCCCTCTTCTAGTCACTTCCTTTTACCAACCTGCCACTTGCGTCTCCGAAGGAATAAAGGCAGATTCTTTTCTGAGAAATAAAAGATAATTGCATTGTTTTCCCGCTCAGCCATGAGTTCCTGGTCATCTCTTCCTGACCCATGAAGCTAGCCCGGCATATGCTGACTCTATTTATGAACTGTTTGTTCTTAGAGACTTACAGCTGGTGTTCTTGTCCTTGGGGTGTTTCTTTGTCTCCACATTCCACACTCCAGTCCTGCTCACAGACAGTCACAATGTCAGCCTCAGAAAAGTAGAAGGCATCCACATTTTCCTGATTCTGTCCCTTACACTCACCAAAATGTATAAATAGAGGGTTAACAGACATTAAAATAAATGCTCTCAACACTATTTATTGGAGAAATGCAAATAAAAGTAATAATAAGATACCACTTTACATCTGTGAGAATGTCATACATCATAAAGGACAGAAACAAGAGATGCGGGGAACCCTTCTACACTACTGGTTGGAATATAAATTGGCTCAGTCTCTGGGAAAGACCTTCATGATAGCTGACAGAATTAGAAATGGACCTACTCTATGGTCTGGCCATCCTTCTTTGTGATTAATCAAAAGACAATAAAAACAGGGTTTGAGCAATGATGTACTCAGTTAAGCACAGGGTTACCAAGGGCAAGGACCTGGTTTTGAGTCCCCAGTCCCCACTTCTAGGGAGTTTCACTTCATGAGAAGTGAAACAGTGCTGCAAGTGATTTTCTTGTATTCTTCCTTTCTATCTCCTCCTCTCTAAATTTCTCTCTGTCCTTTCAAATAAAAGAAAGGAAAAAAGTCATGGGAGGGGTGGGCAGTGGTACACCTGGTTAAGCACACATAGTAATAAGCAAAAGGACCTTCACAAGGATCCAGGCTCAAGCCCCTGGCTTCCCACCTGTTGTTGGGGATGTTTCAAAAGTGGTGAAGCTGGTCTGCAGGTTTCTATCTTTTTTCTCTCCCTCTCTGCCTCCCTGTCCTTTCTCAATTTCTCTCTGTCTTATCCAATAAAATGGAAAAAATGTCCACCAGGAGCAGTTGATTCATAGTGCCCAAACCTAACCCTGAAGATAAAAAATTAAAAAATAAAATAAGGCATCAGGAGTGATGTATTTGCTGTGCCCAGCCCCAGCAATAACCTTGGTGGCAAACAGGTAAATAAGGCATCTATCCAAAGAGATCTTCTGTGTTTATACCAGTAGCGTTTGGAATAACCTGAACATGAAAACAAACCAGATAGTGAAAACAGATGAGTGCTTAAGAAAACCGTGGTATATATGCATAGTGGAATACTATTTAGCTATTAAGACTCAGAAATTCATCTGCTGTTCCTCCTATAGTTTCTGAAGGTAACAATGGTTATTGTAATAATGGGTTTCTTAATGTAATGATCCAGCCATTCTCCATAATTCCCACTCTGTATATCTAGTCTACCTCATTTTCATGTGTACTTTAACATAGGGAAAGTTTATTGCTGGTTACAAACATATACCTGGAAAATATCCCATTACCATCTCCATTCTCATTGTTACACATTGTCAAATAAAGTGGTAATTTTTACCCTACCTTCCTTCTGGGAGGGAGCACGGTGAGTGAAGTTTTGAGGTCTCAAGCATGAGGTCCTGAGTTCAATCCCTAGCAACCCATTTGCCAGAGGGATTTGATACTCTGATTCTATCTTCCTCTCTTCCCACCATTCCCATTAACATACAATTAAATCTTCAAAATAAATACTTACTTCTGAGAACATAGGGCATCAAATAACTTTATAACTTTATTTCTAAGTAATTAGTATATTGAAGTGAGACTTATTTCAGAAAGACTATTTTGAACATTTTGAGGAGACTTGACTTCCATAAGCAAGTTATTGGCTATTCTTACTTTTCTCAATATCCAGCCATCTTACCTGGAGAATTTTTTTTAAGTGAGCACCAAATAAAGAACTAACACAAGTAGCTCTGTGCTCTTGCTCAAGTATAAAATAATATGTTGAAGGCCATCAAAATTTCAAACTTAACCCCAATCCTTTGCTTTTGCTTCCACAATACTTCTTCCAGTATGTAGCATTTTATCTTTATTTCTAAATTTTATCTTCACTGCTTTTTGTCCTGATAATTTTCATGGTTTCTACTCTTATACCTCTTTGTGAGATTGTATTATCATTGTTCTTTTAACCATAATCAATTTTAAGTAAAGACAAATGAGTATACATAAAATCATATACCAGTTGTTTTCTTATATTGAAGCTGAGTCTATTTACAATTCTGTAGAAAAATAAATATTTAGGGCTGGCAGGAAAAACTTCCGTGGACAGTTACTGCTTTGCCAAGTGCTGGACATAGATTAGAGCCTGTACCCTCTGCAGTGATAGAAACTTCAGCATTGTGATTTCCTCTCTCTCTCTCCCTCCTCCTTTCCCTTCTCCCTCTCTGTCTGGCTCTCCTCCTCTCCCTCTCCCATCTCTAACTGAAAAAGTTAAATTAAATACATGAATCCATGACCCCAAAGGAATAGAACTGTCTGGCATGAGTCTGAATTGAGAAAGCAACCTTGCATCTATAAATTGTGCTATGTAATCATACTTTTTTATTTTTATTTTTTAATAAAAGGAAACATTGGCAAAACCATAGGATAAGAGGGGTAAAACTCCACACAGTTACCACCACCAGAACTCTGTATCCCAACCCCTCCCCTGATAGCTTTCCTATTCTTTATCCCTCTGGGAGTATGGACTCAAGATCATTGTGGGATCAGAAGGTAGAAGGTCTGGTTTCTGTAACTGCTTCCCCACTGAACATGGGCATTGACAGGTCATAATATTTTTTATACATTGTTTACAGGAATAATTTCACAGAGATGATAGTTACCTAAAAAATTCATATACAAAGAAAACCCAGCAAACAGAAACTCACATCAACTCCTTCTTTTTCTTGCTTGCTTTGGCCTTCAGGGCAATAAATTCACCAAACTCAAGGGAAAAAAATGTACCAGGAAAAAAAATCCATTCTGTTTATCCCAAAACTCACCTACTAATTTCCAAAGAAATTAAAGAAACTGCAAATTTCAGTAACATTTATTTATACTTCAGAATTCACGGATTTTACTGGAGTCTTTTAAAAGATAATGATTTCTATTTAAAATCTTACCGAATTGTTCATGCTTATTTTTAAATGTATATATTATTTGTTCTCAAATTGTTAATTTCATTAACTAAATATGTATTAAAAATCATTTAAGTTCTGGGTGATAGCTCATCAGGTAGAACATACGTTATCTAATATGAGGACCCATGTTCAAGCCTCCAATTCTCATCTACAGGGGGAAGACAATGTTGCAGGGTCTCTCCTTATCTCTCTCTATTTCTATCTTTCATTTCCTATTAAGAAAAGAAAAATGAGAGATATGAATGAATGAAGAAAAGGACAAAAAAAATAAAAAGGAGAGAAAATAAAAAAAAAAAATTTTTTTAAAAGTATTCCAGAAAAGATGGAGTCCCAGAGTGGTGGTACCTCACATAGGAGACTCGTCCCAGACCCTGAAAAAAATAATTAATTCACAGAATATTTTAATTATAGAGAAGTACCTGACATTGTGATAATATATTCTATACCACATCACGTATAGATCAGAGAACATTTTTAAATGAAGTTTTGTAAATTTTGCCATCATCAAATATTTTTCAAAAGCACTATTAAATATTTTATGTATGCCATGCAGATATATTTTAGTGTGTATCTGTCTTTTAATTTTTTCAATGTTTATATTTTAAAACTTATTTTATAAAGTTCCAGTAAGACTAGAACATACTGAATAGGCTCTTCACCCAATTTATCAGGTATTAGTATCTTATATAGCCACTATATAATTATCAAAATCAACAATCTTTCCCTTAACCATTTCTTTTCTTTCTTTTCTTTTTTTTTTTTTTCTTCTTTTCTTTTTTTTTATACTTCTTACAATTGGCTGTCTTTGTTCAGACTGCCTGCAGGCAATTTGGAGCTGTCCAAGCTGCAGACTGACTGTTAGGGTTTTTTACTCTATTCTATTTCATCATTACTATTATTATATACATGTGTCCCTTTAGTCCCTCCTTCTTCAGGTTGACCAAAATTAACCGTTGTTGTTTTCTCTATTGCTAGGGGACTGAATGTCCTGTCCAGTGTGAGAGGAACTTATTTCTCTCTACCTCTTCCCTCCACTCTACATTCTCTCTCCTCTTAGCTAATTAAAAAAAAAAAAAACTCATTGCTTTTTTTTTTTTTTTAGTTCTTGTTTTCTTGTATTCTTTCCTCCTTCTTTCGATTTTTCACTGGTATTCATTTGTGAACTATTTTGGGGATCTGACTCAGAGTGGACTCTGTGTGTGTGTGTGTGTGTGTGTCTCTTCTCTACTTCCCTTTCTTCTCTTGCTATCTCAAGAATTTATAGTAGACAATAGATTTGCATAATTGTCTATTCTTGCTTCCCCTTTTTTCCTTTTTCTTTTCCATTTGGATTTGGTTACTATTTTTTCTTAGACTGGAACTGTTGTTTGGATAACTGGTATTGGTTGAACTGCATCAGCCCTTGTTAAAGTTACTATAGTTGTAATTTCTGAGGTTGAGTGACTACATTTGTCATAAAGGTATTTAATATAGTGTGATGGCTTGTACTCAAAACACAACAATTGAGAATTACAGAACAGAAAAATAAAAAACACATCAATAAAAAGAAAATGGTTAAATCAAGAGCAAATAAAACTTCTACCACAATGAATCAAGATAGGAGCCCAGAAGAAACTCCAAATCAATCAGAAGTAGCCATAGATAAGAAAAGTATGGAATAAATAGTAAACCTAATAATCACAGAAATGAAGACAACTATGGAGGAAAGGGCTATCAGAATTAGGGAAACAACAGATGAGACCCTCAAGGAAAATACTAGCTACCTCAATGTAATTAGAGAACTGAAAGCTGAAATAGCTGAACTAAAAGGTCAATTAGCAGAACAAGTGAATACTATAACTGAACTGAAGAAAGAAGCTGCAGAAAGGGAAAGGAGACTAACAGGAGCAGAAAAAAGAATTATCCAGACAGAGGATGAGCTAGAGAAAGCAAAGAAAGAAGTAAAAGAGCTCAAAAAGAGATTGAGAGACACTGAAAACAACAACAGAGACATATGAGATGATCTCAAATGAAGTAACATTCATATAATTGGCCACCAGAGGAAAAGAGGAAGGTTAAGTAAACATTCTGGGGGAAATTATAGAAGAAATCTTCCCAGAAGTAAACAACAGAAAAGACATTAAGATTCAAGAGGCTCAGAGAGTTCCAAACTGAATAAACCCAGACCTGAAGACACCAAGATACATCCTAGTTACAATGAAGAGAAGTAAGGATAAAGAAAGGATCCTAAAGGCTGCAAGTGAAAAACAAAATGTCAGAGGGGAAAACCCATAAGATTATCAGCAGACGTCTCCATTCAAACTCTAAAAGCCAGAAGAGAATGGAAAGATATCTATGGAGCCCTGAATGAAAAAGTGTTTCAACCAAGGATAATGTATTCTGTTAGATTGCCATTCAAACTAGATGGAAGGATCAAAACCTTCTCAGGCAAACAAAAGTTAAAGGAGGCAACCATCACCAAGCCTGCTCTGAAAAAGGTTCTAAAAGACCTCTTATAAATAAGACCATCACCATACTATTTGGCATATATCAGAGAAAATACAAAATTATTTAATAATGGCACTGTAGTACATCAAATCCATAATATCAATAAATGTCAGTGGCTTAAATTCACCCATTAAAAGGCACAGAGTGGGAGAATGGATCAGGAAACACAACCCACCCATATGATGCTAGCAAGAATCCCATCTGACCCAACAAGACAAACACAGGCTTAAAGTGAAGGGAAGGAAAACTATCCTACAGGCTAATGGACTACAAAAAAAGGCAGGTACAGCCATTCTCATCTCTCACACAATAGAATATAAATTAAATAAAGAAAAGATAGGCCAGGCCATTACATAATGATTAGAGGATCAATCAGCCAAGAAGATATAACAATTATTAACATCTATGCTCCCAATGAGGGCCCATCTAAATACATCAAACACCTACTGAAAGAACTACAAAAATACATCCATTGTAACACAATAATAGTAGGAGATTTTAACACCCCACTCTCACACTTAGACAGATCAATGAATCAGAAAATCAACAAAGAAACAAGAGAATTAAATGGAGAGATGGACAGACTAGACCTTCTGGACATTTTCTGAGATCTTCACCCAAAAAAACCTGGAATGCACATTCTTTTCAAATCCACACAGTACATCATCAAGGGCACATGTTAGGCTACAAAGACAGTATAACAAATTCAAGAGCATTGACCACAGTGGAGTAAAGCTAACATTTAACATTCAACATTTAATTGTTATTATGTTATAGAATATCTTAGACATTAATTGCAACCTTGTCTCAAGTACACATAATAAATTTGGATACCAGAATCTGATGAATATGCAACTAGTTTTCTGCCTTACTAGATCTATTTGGAAATTGTTGAATTTTAGAATAAGAATTATAGTTTCCACTGAAACTAATCAGGAAATTTTTATGAATCTAAAGAAAAGCAATTTAATGTATAAAGAGGAAATAATCTTACTCAATATCACTCATCTTTAAGAGAGAGCTAGAGTTATACTGTGTAGTTGTCTAAAATGTCATTTTCCTCTTTATTTTTTCCAAAAAGATCTAAATAATATTTATATTTAGTTATAATCCTGTCTCCCCAAATTTCTATCTTTTCTTCTCCTTTCCAGTTTATGTTTCCCACCCTAATGCAATAAGATCAATAAAATGCCATTCGTTAGATTCTTTGTTAACATCTTTATAATGTATGTAGGTCATCTTACCTCACATCACAAACTGATAAATAATATAAGAAACAAAAGTGACAGATTTGTTTCTTTTAATGATTTTACCCCTAATGCCGCTATCCTATTCAACATAAAAAACAAATTCTTTGCTTCCCAGAGGACTGCTTGAAAACAATAAAGTGTGTAATAGCCAGTTGTTTTGAGCTAATTACATAAGGAAACTGAAAAAAATTCAAACCTAAAAATCTGAGGTAGACATTTGAAAGTATTTTATGTCCTGTAAATCAACAAAAAAAGGTTATATCACAATTTAGGAGGAAAGAAAAAGTATTTTACTTTACAAAGCAGTAGCTAAATATTCCCAGGAAAACTAAGTGACATTTGAATAAAATTTAATTTATTATAGTTGAAGTTCCTTTTTGGAGCAACCTGCCCCACCCTTTATGATAATCAGTAATGGATGAAAATGTATTTGTGAAAAGTCATGAGTGATATCAATATTCTGCTGATTTTCTTCAAGTAGACTGCTTATATGACTCATGTTGGTTTGCTGATTTTAAAAAATACAAAATAATTAGCTCAGCAATTTCTGACCTCAATTTAGTAATGCAATCTTCCTACCCTTCTTACACCAGGCTATCTGCAGTTTTCCCAAAGTATGTCATGGAACTTTTCCAGAAACTCTCAGAATAAAACAAGGAGAAAAGTCACAACACATATAGATGACTAGATAGCAAAACAGCCTCATAAAATCAAATTATAGATAATAAAAGCCTAAAAAGAAATCTGGAGATCCAGAGGGCCTAGTGGGGGCTGTATTTTTGTGTGGAAAACTGGTAAATGTTATACATATACAAACTATTGTATTTACTATCAGCTGTAAAACATTAATGCCCCAAAAAGGAAATTAAAAAAATAATAAAAACACTCAAAACTCTGGAAGCAAAAATACACTGTGAGCACCATCTCCTGGACATAATTGGTGACTATGGCTTTATGCCACATGAAGTATTTAAGCTTAATACTTTATTAGTTTAATGATTTATTATTGTTCCATAATAAACTTAAAATAGTTTCTGAAGTGTACAAGTAACAGGAAAATTTTAATGAACATGAGGATCAGAAAATATGCACTTGAAAGGAAGTTATGAGCACCAAAGAGATATAAAACACCATTCAGGAGCCACATGGCAACTTGGGAGTTATATACTTAGTGAAAACTTTGCAAAGGCTGAATTATGAATTTGTTTTATTTTAGGCTGTTTGCCTGTGAGACATCTATGATAAGCTGTGAATAGTGCAGATGTATCAAGCTAAAGCTAATGAGAGTCAATACATTTTGAGAAGGTCAGCATGTTGTCTGGAGAGCTGGGCTGTATGAAAGCACCCAGAACGGGTGGAGGGGTAAAGAATAAAATAACTGCACAGAACCCTAAAAAATAGCGATATTAAGGGTAATTAGTAAAATGTAAGCAGTGTATTGATGATCACCTCAGATATCAAAATATCTGACTTAATCCCAATTGCTTTGTTTATTAGAGCTAACATTTAAAATTCATGAAAAGAATAGTTTTAAAACTTGTCTTAAGGAACCAGGAGCTTGTGCCCATTTGTTTGCACACACTATAATGCACAAGTGTCTTCTGGGCTAACTGACTGTATTTTTCCATAACCCTTCTAGGCTGTAAAATCCTAAGTCATAAAAGGTGCCTCCTCTACACTTTCCTACATCCATCTTATCAACTTTTTTTTTTTTTAGCTATAATACAATTTCCTGATTTAAGGAAGAATAGTCAATGAATCGCCATAATGCTGTGATTATACCTTATTTTTAAAAGCATTCTCTAGAATGCTTTTCTTTGTGCTCTTTTAAAATATCTTGAGTGATTATAAATGCTGCTTGTTTCAGGAAACATTCCATTTTAGTTCTTTTCCACTGTGAACAAGATGAACTCTTTCACAGAATTGTCACATTGTCTGTCTCCTGGAATTTCAGGTCACTTGCAATTTCTTTTTTCTTAATTCCACAGAGAGACGAGGCCTGAACTCCTAAGATCTCTGTCCTAGTCTCACTCTGACTCCCTTGATAGAGTTCAATTGCAGTTGAAGTTCTCAAACAGCAGTTTTGCACAGCAGAATCAAAGGAAATGCTTTTGACTTTTAACTAAGAGGTTCTGTAACTCTTTTTTGATGAACTTCTTTTACATGTTCTCTCTCACAGTTCTATAATTATTTACAAGCATGTTACTTGTTAAGTTGAAAATGTCCTTATTCTACTGGAATTTCCTAAGCCTCTGTGTATTTTGAATTTATTAGAAAATATGTCATTTCTTTCCATCTGTGCCAGTAGCATAACCAGCTGCTAGTGTCTCTTCCAGTCTGTAAAACTAACATTTTTATCTAGCATCTCCCATATGTTCACTTCATGTAGATTTCCATGTTATTTCAGATCTCTTTTTATTCAGCTCTATATTTAAATGATACTTTTTCCTCTAAGCTAATATTTGATATGTGTACTCTGAATTTTCTTATATAATTCAGTGATAATTTTTAGCATAGAATTACATCAATAAGCAACTGGCAAAAGATTGTATAGGAGCACTTTATGAGAGTAATACTTAATAAGGTCAAGTAGATAAGAAGAGCAAATCATTTATTAACCATAAGACTGGAGGAAAAGGAGACTGAAAAGATAGCTCACTTGGATAGTAAGCTCCTTTTACCATGTGTTTGGCCCAAGTTTGATACTAGTCCCCACTGTGCTGATGGAAAATTTCAGTGTTGTTTTCTCTTTCACTCTTTCTCTGCCTCTCTGTCTCTCAACAAGGAGAAGGAGTAGAATAAGAATAAGTAGAAGGAGGAAGAAGAGGAGGAGGAAGAAGAAGAGGAGGAAAGGGTGGGGTGAAGGGGTGAAGAAAAGAGAAATTAGGAAAAATGTTTCTGTTGATATTCTCTGGTATAATATTACTATAACTTATTATCTATACTTACCAGAGTGTACACATAAATATTCTGATAATTCTATCAATGATTTTTCCAAAAAAAAGTGTTCTAAATTCCAAAGAAAGCATATTACATAGTAAGAATGACTTAGCAACTTCCTTCTTTTTAAACAATTTTGAGATCAGAATTTGCAGCTGTTACTGATATCCCAGTAATAGTTCTCCCCTAGATATTTTGAATCGGGTTTCTCAAGATACATTACTTTTAGCATAAGGTATATTTGAGACCCAACAACACAGAAACTTTTTTAATAGATTATAAGAGACAGAAAGAACTGGAAAGGGAGAGTGATATATAATAGACACCAGCAGTACTGCTCCACCACTGCTGAAATTTTCATTGCCCCATGCAGGTGAGAACCAGGATTTGAGGCCAAGTTATCAGGTGTGGTAACCTGTGTAGTCTACCAAATGTACCACCATCTGGGCCAGACTCATGGAAACTTTTAACCATTGTCTGAACTACCTTCAAGAATGAAAACTAGACATATTACTCAGATTTGGGATTTTTAACTAAAACCAACCCATCAGAAAAATCTGCCTATATATCTGGACAAATATCTAATTCTAAGCCATCTCTACTGGTCTCCTTAATCATGTGAATTCCCTTCCTCTTTCCTGAAACATCCAGGCTCCTGTCTCATTCCTTCACTCAGGATACACACTCAGGTTGTCCCATTGACTTAAAAAAAAATAAAGATCTATTTATTGTCTGTGAAAGCAAGGAGAGAGAAAGAGGACCAAAGCTCAGTTCAGCTTTGGCATAAGGTGATGATGGAGATGAAACCTATGGACTCGGGTTTTAACAAGCTAAGTTATCTTACCAGAATCCCTCTGGCTGTCAGAGTTCAGATCCATGTATATTCCCCATATATGTGTAGTTCAATATGTTCTTTTTACTCCTTATTTCATTTAATAGGGAAGAGGGAGATTGAGGAGGAAGGAGATAGAGAGAGAGAAGGGAAACACCTACAGCACTACTTCACTACTATGGGAACCAGGGACTTGAACTCAGGCCCTTGAACATAGTTACATGTGTACTCAGCGGAGTACACCACAGACTGACCCCGTCAAATATGTTCTTTCTCTTACTAATCTTTATATTTTCAAGTTGTATGGTTCATAGTATGCAAGTATAAATATATAGATAGATAGATATGTATACTTACTGTGTATATGCTGTATTTATATTTGTATAGTATACTTCAGAAAACATTTATAAATCATATTTCATAGTTTCAGATCACACATCTCATAAATGAAGAGCTAGGTAGATATTAGTTAAATTGGCATACAGTTACTAGTCAACTTGGAAATACTAACTCAAAAGTTTAAAAGTAAATATTATCAGTCTTCAGAAGAATATATTTTCTCAATTCTCTGCAGATATTAGAAAATTATTCTCATTGCAGAGAATATGACATAGATTTAGCTAATCTTGGACTCGTAGAATGTTACTATGTTACCAGTCGAACAGATGGTCTAAGTGGCCTGACTCCATTATTTATAACTGAGGAAATAGAAGTCTTAGCAAGAATAATGATTTATCCAAAATAATACAGCTGGTTGATATATTCATATGAAAACATAATTCCTGCCTCCTTCATAAATTTCCTCCCGATTCACAAATCTACTACCACATGCCAAAAGTTTAACATCTGGAGCTTCTTGGACATCTTCATCTAACTATACAATGAGTACAATCCTTAGTAAAACTGCTTGAGAAAAGTCAATCTAGCTATGTCTATCTCTCCTACTGTGGTTTTGCTCACTCATTTCCCACTAAAGTTTCCTGCAGAAGTTAACATAGTTTTCCTTTTCATTAGTCATGAAGTGAGATCACTAATAGCTCTTGAAATTAGTCAATCCCAAAGGTACATATAATGTAGTATTACAAACTACAAATGAATTTAGTTCCAGGATTTTCAAACCAGGGATAAGCTGAAGACTGCCTTTGTGCCAGATGAGTGCCAGATATTTATTGTGCTGGGGACAACGTGTTACCTGAACTGCTGAGAGTACATAAAGGGAGTCTTCTTTCCTGAGTATTTCATAGTCTGTAAACATAAATGGAGATAAAGCTGGACCTTCTGTAAAAGGTCATGACTCTCTATGTGTGGATAGTCTTTACAGAGATTCAATTTGATCCTTAGTAAAATCTCACAAGAACCATTTGCTCCTCTTTTATTATGTTTATTTCCCTGGTCATGTTTTATTGGAAATAAGATGCATTCATTACAAAAAATAGTGGAACATCAAAGCCATACAATAATAGAGAAAGGAAAGATAGAAAGTCAAAAGACACTGTAAAGTTAATTTGGCACATGTACAAAATGTCACTGTCCCAGTCAGGGCAACCATATGCTTATAATGTGACATAGTCTATTTTTGGGCATGAATCCAGGTCTCCAGTCTACTACTTTCTAATTTAGATTAATAATTCATTGTATTATTTAAGAGTTTCATAGTACCTCTAGTCAGCTAAATTATAATGAGCTCATTACAACTCATCACACACACACACACAATTTTAAATGCTAACATGCAAAATAAGTACCCATTTTAATCTGCCCATGGTAATACCTATTCACAACATGAAAAAAACAATTCCTTTCAAAAGTGATTGTTGATAGATGTTTAAAAAAAAAAGAGAGAAGAGGTCAAATGAGGGAGCTAAAAACAGAAACAGATATGTGTTAGATATCTTCCATTTGCCAAGGAACAAACAGAACTCACAGCAACTGTGTGAAGCAGGTAATAGTATTCCCATCAGAGCAATTAGGAGATGAAGAGCAGAAGTAAATAATTTACACACAATAACTCATCTAGTTGAGAAGACTCCAAATTCTTCATGTGATTTGCTTATATGCAAACTAGCTAAATAATCATGAAAAGTAGAAAATAGTTCCAAGAAAACACATAAGCAAGCACTTAAGTTGAGGTTAAAATGAAATATACTGCTGAAGAAATTTCAGGTAATATCAATCAAAGAGTACAAGTAAGAATTAGAATGTTTTATGGAGATGAGGCTTGATATAGTTCCAAAACTTTTTAACTTTTTAAATAATGAGTTGCTCTTTATGCAAATTCTGACCTAGTTCCTGGAACTGAAAAACACCAGATGAGTGTGAAACTTGAAAGTCAGAGTATTAACAGGAAGAAATCCAAACTGGCCAGAGTAAAAGGTTAAAGATAGAATCTCTTCTTTGTGGGAAGTAAAGACAAGAGCAGAGAAGACAGTAGGCTGATAGATTACATCTGTAATAAGAGACATCTTTCACATCTTTACTGTGTAAGTAGTTGAAATTCACTCATGCTGCTGTGTCAACACCACTCAGGAAAAAGTATCACTGGTACTGAGAGATTTTACTCAAGCCTTTCTCTGCTCTTCGAAGCCTAGTCTTCTTTTGAAAATAAGAATAAGCAATGTGAAAATTCTAGAATGACATACTTAAAAAAAAATACTGGACAGCATGAAATTCATAGGTGATACTGAACATGCAATGCACAAGTCATTTTCACCCTTTTTATTGAAAGCTTCCATTTTTAGTGTCATGATTTTTATTTCTTGGTATAGAGCCAGTCAGAACAAACAGAATCTTTTGCCACATGGCATTTCATTTATTTTCTCTTGTCTATTAGAGCATAGTCTGCCTTAGGTGATTGAAATAGAGAATGCTTTGACTGACCTCCAGTTTTCACATACATCCATAATTTGCAGGGGCTTGAATAGACAGTGTAGTTTTGGTTTTTTGTCTTTGTTTTTCCTCTTTGTAACATTGTGTGGTTCTATTTTTAAAATTTTGGATTAAGTAAAGAGGCAACCAGTTGTAACAGTAGAGAGCAATTTTTTGTGCAGAAATTATGAACTAAATGTTAGAGTTACATGAATAAAGAAGGAGCAAGGGTTATGAATCAGTGGAGACAGAATAGATGTTTATAATAACCCTGAGGTGAATTAGAGAAGTTACTATATCTTTGATGGGATAAATGAAGCTCATTGCTTTCTTGAATTTAATGATAAGAGAAACATAAGTAAATTTATATGTTTGGAAAAAGTGGCTGAAGTACTGAATCCATGGGAAAATAAAAAAATTTTAGAACTTCAAAAACCCTATCTCTCTTTTAACCATGATTGTTTTTTTTTCATGTATTCAGGTTCCAAAGAGAAAGATCTAACAAAGTATTCTACTTGCCCTAATAAGTGCAGATATTTAAATGTGATCCAAATATGTTTACATCTAAATATAAAGACAGGTATTTGTGTTAAATTTTCATTTTTATCAGAGTATTATCTTCATAAATAACAAGATAGTAAATAGATTCTAATGTTGGTATTTAGCACTCATGTATTATGAAAGCCCCTTTAGATTTTTTGTTTTATTAAAGAAACTTGAATAATGATAATCTCAAGAGAAGGAATATTTGGACTAAAAATCTAAATATAATATTCTAAATTGCCATTATGTTTTGGGTGATGTCATATATATGGCAGTTTGATCCTCAATTTTCTTGATCAAATGAGGAGACAGACACAGAAAACTGTATAAGAACTTTTCAGATCTAAGAAATCCCTGGCTCTTAGGGATCTCTATGAACATAGGCATAAAGATATCTCTTTGGATAGGTGTTTTTGTTTCCTTTGGATAAATCCCCAGGAGACAAATTGCTGGGTCTTAGGACTCTTTTCTAACAGTGTTTGGTTTTCTATCTAAAATATTAGTCAATTTATGTCATTTTGGACTTATTTATTTATTTGTTTTATTGTGGTAGAACATATTTATTAGTTCTATTGGGAAGGTAAGAAAGGAGGGGATAAATGAGTCAGCTGTCTCCTGTTGAGGCAGCCCTGGAGATAAGCCCTGCCAAAAGTTATTTTGAACTTTAGTCTTTAATCAAGTTAACTACTTTCCTCTATAAAGTGACTGAAATAACAGCTGATCTCATTTGCAGATAGAAGTTAAGAAACAAGACCAGACAAGGAAACCACAAAGTGAAACTTGTGCTTTCGCTACTCCAAAGCAAAAGACCCTGGAAAAGGAGGGATTGAGAGGGTATAAAAAAGGTCTTGGAATATAGATGTACCCATATGTTAACAACACTCCTATAAGTAATTAACATCTCAATAAGATAAAAAAAGAAATAGGACTATGATAAAAATAAATAAAAATAAAATGAACTTGATTTCAAGTAAAATTGTTATTTTCGAATTCATTTTATTCCTATTTACACTCAATAGCAAACTGAATATCCACAGAAGTAGAAGTTTATGTGCTAGATGCAGTGGGTTTGCTTGTTTGTTTTGTTTTGTTTTAAGATGTTTTCTCATTAGCTTTAGGAGAGAGGCAAAGAGCATCCAGAATACTGCATCTTATTTAGTGTTTATAATTGAACATGAGACTTCAGGCACACAGTCCCTGCAGTTTACTATTGAGCTATTTTCCTGGTCCGTAATACACTGTTTAAAGCACACGACTGGAGTATTACTTCCTAGGAATGACACAAAGACACAGAAGAAGACACACCACTGAAACATTATGAGTGCAATAGAAACTTATATACCTGGTGACTAAATATTTAAAAGTGTTAAGAAACCTGAATCATTTTCTCAGACAGAAAGAAGTAAAAAAATAAAAATAAAAATGAATAAAATAAAATAAAAACAGTGTTATGTGGTTATGTAACCCTGTCACTTAGAGTTGCAACATGGAATAGGCAAAATGTTTGAAACTCCAAGTTTAGTAATTGGAAATAAATTACTTTCTTCCTCACTCACAAAATAGTACTAAAATCAAATTGGCAACAATGTCCTCTGCCCTCTCAAATAATCACAAATAATCTGTAAGCAGTATTTAATTATTTGAGAGAGATGAGTTATAACTTGATATCTGAGAAATATTTCAACCAACTCAAAGACAGCTCTGCACTTTCCTATGAGAGAAATGAGGAAGGAATGAGAGAAATGAGAGAAAGCCAGGTGGGGACACACCCTGGAGCACACATAATAATCCTACAGGAAGAACCAGGCTTCCCAGGTGGTGAAGCAATACTTGAGGTATCTCAGTCTCACCCTTTCTCTTCCTCTATCTAGCCTTCTCTATTTCTCTCTGTCACTATAAGAAAAGGAAGGGAGGAAGGAAGGAAGGAAGGAAGGAAGGAAGGAAGGAAGGAAGGAAGGAAGGAAGGAAGGAAGGAAGGAGAAGGGGAGGGGAGGGAGAGAAGAAGAAAGGAAGTGGAGGGAGGGAGGGGGAAGGGAGAGGGAAGGGAGGGAAGAAGGGAGAGAGGAAGGAGAAAAAGAAATGAAACAATTTTTCCTGAAAACATTGTGAAAGAGCACTTCTGATCTGAACCCACACAAACTGACACGACTCTCGTATATAAGTGAAGTATAAGGAATTTATTCTTAAGTTTGAAAGAGTGAAAATAAGGCCAGTACACAGACTTACACAGACAAAGACAAGAGACAAATCCTAGCCAGGAGATCCCAGGCCTGTGTACCAGATTTGGTCTCATCACACTGAGATTCTGAGGCTTGGAACCCGTCTTCTTTTAAAGGGAAAAGTGACTGAGGGTCTGTAGGGAGCTATGTGACTTATTTGTCATGGCTGAACTCAGAACAAACATTTCAAAAACATTTCAAAATTAACTTCCGGCGCCAGAGAGCAAGCAAGGATTTACAGAAGCAGAATGTGGGTTAATAGGTAATTCTTAAAGTACAAAGGGAGTGGGGTATAGGGAACTTCAGTATCTCCTTTACAAACGTTCTAGTTAATCATATACTCATTCCTGCCCTTGATTAGGGCAACAGGGGAAACTTCTTTATTATCTAGTCTTCATAAAGGGTTACCTCTACCTATTATGTGGGAGATTTCTAATTGAATCAACTAGGGGGACTGATTCCTTCACAATTGGAGTTGTTGTGCAGGCACCAAGCTCCAGCAATAACCCTGGTGGCAAAAATGAATTATATATATTTAAAAGATATAAGTGATTTTTTAAAAGATTCTAATGAGAGAAGAATACACTGTTTTATATCATTAATTTTTTTCTCATACCCCCATCTTCATGCCTATTCCTAATTTTTCAGCATCTTGAAGATGAGAGGAAATGATGGCAAGAACCTCAACAGGCCAGACAAGTATTACCTACCTGTCACTTAAGACTTACAAAGAATTGCTGAGAACATCAAAGACAGTAGAATCTAAAAGACTGAAATTGATGCTTATCTTGAAGTTGAACACAGACCTGCTGCACAGTGCCATAAAAAAAAATCTGCCATATCAGTCTTTACATGAAGAGAGAGTTACTTTATTGTCATTAACTTTTAAGTTTCATTAAACTAAATTTATTATTTTCTGGCCATCCACTGTCCCCCAGGACTATATCAAAAAAATTCAAACCTAGAATTTTGGGAGTCCAATTTTAGTGTGATACAGAGAGCACTATAAAATTTTTTTAAAAAAGAGGAAGAAGAAAAATGTTACCTTATAAATGATATTTATGTCAAAACTACTGGCCAGCACCAACTTTTGCTAAAATTTCAATAGCAATAAAGCCAAAGAGTAATTCTAGTGCTAAAATCCAGCTGAAGAAAGTTGGTCTCTGATCACAGGACTGATCCTACTTGCTTGCATCTTCAAAGGAAGGGAGAAGTAAACAACTTTGAACAGTGTATTTCCACATTAGCAATATGACTCAGAAATTATACAACAGGTTAAATGAGTCATTCACAATTTCAGTGAGAAAAGAAATTTTTCAATGGGAATGTGTTTGGTGTGATGTTTGGAAACCTGGTAGTGTCAGCCCCAGGCTGACATTATTTCAAAATTATCTTTTATTTTCCATAGTCCCAAAGATAAATATTTTTGAAAACCCAATTTAGATAAAATATTGATTAATAGAGAATTATGGAGGAACTTGTAATACAATGTTACTTCTTAGTAAGTTTCTGAGGAATCTAATGCTTTTCTTCATAGCTAAAGTTTAGATGAATCATCTGTCTCCATGGTATCTTTTTATTTTACTATTATTATTAGATAAAGACAGAGAGAAATTGAGAGGGTTAAGGAAGATAGAGAGAGAGAAAGAGAGACACCTGCAACCCTGCTTTATCATTTTTGAAGATTTCCTCCTGTGGGTGGGGACCAAGGGGCTTGGAACCTGGGCCCTTGTACATTGTGGTGTATACACTAAACTCAGTGCACCATGGCCTGGTCACCCACAGTATCTTTTAACAGGATGTCCATCACTCTCTTAATATTCTTTTAATATTTATTATTCCCTTTTGTTGCCCTTGTTGTTTTACTGTTGTAGTTATTATAGTTATTGACGTTGCTGTTGTTGGATAGGACAGAGAGAAACTGAGAGAGGAAAGACACCTGCAAACCTGCTTCACTGCCTGTGAAGGGTCTCCCCTGCAGGTGGGGAGCGGGGGGGGGGGGGGGCTCGAATCGGGATCTTTACACTGGTCCTTGCTTTTTGCGCCACATGTGCTTAACCTGCTGCTCTACAGCCTGACTCCCCACTTTCTTAATATTCTTACTACCTTTCTCCTAGAGGAGTTGATATTGAATCAGTGCTTCTGAATTGTTTTAATACTGTTTTAATACTATCACTTCAAGTAAGTAAGAGATGGAAACAGTCTTATAAGTGAACCAGACTTCTGTATTTGTCCATATCCACACCCATCAGATTCGTAGCCTCAAGAATTCAAGTTCAAAAAGAACCTCTCTCGGGCAAATAACAGAAAGAGAGATAATAATTTTGCTTATATATCAGGTAATACATATGACTATATTTTCTTTTGCATAACTGATGTTATAAAACATTGCCATTTATCTAGTTTCATGGAAAAATAAAATGTTCTACGACAGTGAATCTTACCTCAGAAGGAATGTACTGTTAAACAATTCTAAAAACTAAAAAATAATAGTAGTTACTATCCAGAAAGTAAATCAAATCTTTCTTTCTTAAAAAGTTTTTTTTTTATTTAAGAAAGGATTAATTAACAAAACCATAAGGTAGGAGGGGTACAACTCCACACAATTCCCACCACCCAATCTCCATAATCCACCCCCTCCCATGATAGCTTTCCCATTCTCTAGCCCTCTGGGAGCATGGACCCAGGGTCATTGAGGGTTGCAGAAGGTAGAAGGTCTGGCTTCTGTAATTGCTTCCCCACTGAACATGGGCGTTGACAGTCCATACTCCCAGTCTGCCTCTCTCTTTCCCTAGCAGGGTGTGTCTCTGGGGAAGCTGAGCTCCAGGACACATTGGTGGGGTCTTCAATCCAGGGAAGCCTGGCCAGCATCCTGGTGGCATCTGGAACCTGGTGATTGAAAAGAGAGTTAACATATAAAGCCAAACAAATTGTTGAGCAATCATGGACCCAAAGCTTGGAATAGTGGAGAGGAAGTATTAGGGGGGTACTCACTGCAAACTCTAGTGTACTTCTGCTTTCAGGTATATATTTTGCAGTAGTTTGTGGATACGTGTGAACATAAGCTCTCTCTCACAGAAACTGGTTTATATCTAGGTTATGGGACTTTGTTAGAAAGTGAACCACCTGAGATGAAATTAGAGTGTACTATAAAAGGAAAGGTCTCACCCGAGTAATAAAGCTGAAGGGTTGTCATTCCACTCGTAAAGTCTCTGGACACAGTCTGAGGTGAAGCATGTTGAGGTGGCAATCGTTGCGTTGGTTAGGTTGTGATTGGCGGATGCAATATTATTTGGTATGGATTGGGAGAGGCATACGGGAAAGTGGGTTCCAGGACTGGGGGAAGTAGGGGCTCTATAGTGGAGATGTGAGGTTCCTGCTGTCTTAGGGTTCAAAAAGACAATCGATAGTTAATGTTATCATCACATTATTTGGTAATTGGGTTAACTTTGAAAAGTCCTTTTGTTAGGGTTTGCTGTACAGTATCCAGTATCTTGTATATAGCTGTGCTATTGGATGCTTCTAATCTACTTGGTCTAGGCTTTTGAGAGAGTCCACATATCAAATACACAGCATATATATTAAAAAGATTCAGTTTGTGTTTTGAAAAACTTTGAGACATACAATTGACTTTGCTTATGTTTCTTAATGCCTGATCCTTTATCCTGTTACACTGCCTCTATTGACCTCAAGTATATTAATGCAACCAGAACCACCATATCATGTTAGACTACTGCTGCCTTTTTACTTCGGACTGCATCCAGAGATGCCAATCCAGAGATGTCAGCCTTCTAATCTCAATAATCTGCCATTAAATTGCAGATACTACTATGATTTCATCCTGAACTCCCTGTCAAATGTCCTCACCAGTGCATCCTGGAACCTCACCTCTGAAGAGCCCTATCCAAGTAGGGAAACATAGGAACAGTCTAGGAGTACGGATGCACCTGCCAATGTCATGTCCAGTGGAAAAGCAAATACAGAAGCCAGACCTTCCACCTTCTGCACTCCATAAAGAATTTTGACCCAGAGCACAGGGTGGTGGCGCAGTGGGTTAAGCGCACACTGTGCAAAGGGCAGGGACTGGCATAAGGATCTCAGTTTGAGCCAGTGGCTTCCCACCTGCAGGGGGGTCGCATCACAGGCGGTGAAACAGGTCTGCAGGTGTCTATCTTTCTATTCTCCTCTTTCTTCCCCTCCTTTTTTGATTTCTTTCTGTCCTACTGAACGGCAACGACAGCAATAACAACAATAATACTAACAATAGCAATAATAATAACAGCAAGATAAGCAACAAGGGCAACAAAATGGAAAAAAAAAAAGATCCATGCTCCCAAAGAAGTAAATGCTAGGGGAAGATGACCAGAGGGTTCTGAACTCCAATTCCATGGGAACCCAAAGAGAGAAAGGGGGGGACAAACGGGGGTGGGGTGGGGGAGGAACACTCAGAAATAGTAGGTGTGACTTAGAAAGGAAGAAAAGACAGAACCATAGAAAAAAATGGGTGTGGGGTAGGTGGTGGAACACTTGGTTGAGTACACATTACAATGCACAAGGACCAGAGTTTGAGTCACTTGCAGGGGGAAACCTTTATGTGTGGTAAAGCAGTGTTGCAGGTCTCTCTCTCTCTCTCTCTCTCTCTCTCTCTCTCTCTCAATTTCTGGCTGTCTCTATCCAATTAATAAATTAAGAAGTTAAGAAAACACTAAAAATGGGTAAATATATACAAATATAGATATATGGTTACAGGAATAATAATCAACCCATCTGTGATCTTTAGAGGACTACTGCAGTTTCCGCTGGAGAGAATGGGGACACAGAACAATACTAGTGGGAAAGGTGTGGAATGATACCTTATTATCTTATAATTTTGTAAACCATTATTAAATCACTAATAAAAAATTAAAAATAAATATTCATAAGAAGATTGAAACTACCAACTTACTTAACTGGTATTCTTGCTTTCATTCTATATAGATTTTTGTTATTCTATTTTATTTATTTATTGTTAGATAGAGACAATGAAATTCAGAAGGGAGGGAGGAATAGAGAGGGAAAGAGAAAGAGAGACATCCTGCATCCCTGCATCATCACTCATGAAGTTTTCCCCCTGAAGGTGAGGACTAGGGGTTTCAATCTGGGTCTTTGCACACTATAGTGTGTGTAGTACCTGGCCCTTTAATTTTTCTGTTCATAGAGAACAGAGTTGACAAAGTTCTCTATATTAAGGTATACACAAGCATACACACAATAAAGAATAAGTCAATAAGCTCAGTGGTGTGGAATCAGTGATTGTTAAGGGCATAGATTTAGTGGAATGGATTTTGTGACAACTGTTTAGAGAACTTAAAGTTTTTTACAAAATTTAAGTTCAGTGCTCTGCTCCAGGGAGTCTAAGTTACTGGCAAGGTGTTACATTAATTTTATACTAGATATAAAAATGCCTTTCTTCAAATATTTCTGGCATATTTACAAAATGAAATAAAAGCAAAGGTCAATGGTACTTCTTTAATCTGGGAAGGCTACCTTGTGTGCATAGTCATCAAGGGTGTCCTAAATTATATCATATTAAGTACAAAAGGATAATCCATCTTCTTTCTGCCTTTATAATGAATAAAACAGTTATTCAATAAAAATTTGAAATTATTTGGATTCCTTTTCACCAAATTTAAGTTTAAAATATTAAAAATTATTGTATTCTATCTACAGATTCAAAGTAAAAAGATAAATTCTAAATGGTTTCCATATATAAATCTAGTAAGCATAATTTAAACATTTGCATAATTTAATTTCTTATAACTGTGTTATTAGTCTTTGAATATAATATATATACATAATGACTCTCAAGTTTACTAAAAGGTAAGTAATCTTCTTTGGATACTAACCAATGAATTAATTTACAATATTTATTTATTTACTTATTTTATTCCCTTTGTTGCCCTTGTTGTTTTATTATTGTAGTTATTATTGTTGTCATCTTTTTTTTTCAGATAGGACAGAGAGAAATGGAAAGAGGAGGGGGAAGACAGAGAGGGGGCGAGAAAGACACCTGCAGACTTGCTTCACCACTTGTGAAGCGACTCCCCTGCAGGTGGGGAGCCAGGGGCTCAAACCAGGATCTTTACACTGGTTCTTGTGCTTTGCTCTACCTGCGCTTAACCCGTTGTGCTACAGTCTGACTCCAAATTTACAATATTTTGTAGAAACTAATTGAAAATTTGAGAGATAATATTCAAGTATGCTCAAGAGGTTAAAAACAAAGTGAGGAAAATGTGAGAGAAAAGATCATTGTAGTAGAGAATTAATATAGACAGTCTAATTATTAGGAATTCTAAAAAGAAGGAGATTACTAGAGATAGAAGACAAGAAAATTCTCAAAGATAAAGAGGTATATATACCGCCAACCTGGTATAGCCCATCTGTTACCAAAAGGATGAGCTTTAAAGGTAAAATACTTGAGTATATTTTACTAGGAATCTCCAGAACTTCAAGAGTTAAGGTTCCAGAAAGGGTTGGAAACACATAGAGAATTTATTATCAGAAAAGGTGTGTGTGTGTGTGTGTGTGTGTGTGTGTGTGTGTGTGTGTGTGTGTGTGTGTGTGTGTGTTTTAACAGTATCACATAGTAGAGCAATGTCTTCCAGATTCTATATGAAATTTTTTTTTAATGTACAATTCTCTATCCATGAATCCAATGTAAAGGCATGATAAAAACCAAACCAAAACAAAACAAAACAACTCCTTTCAGCCTAACAGCACGGATAAATGTACCTTAAATATTTTCTTAGGAAGTAGCATGTGAGAAGTGTTACTCCTGAGTGTAGGGTGAGGGAAGTTTTCATCACTCAAGGCTAGATGTTGCCAGAAAGTGCAAAGTCAAGAAATACTATTCTATGTTTTTGTTTGTTTGTTTTTTATGTAGAGCAAACCACCAGAATAACTCAAAATGTAAGTTGTAAATGTGGTCACTTCCAGTGGGAGAGACAGCAAACAGTTATGCAAAAGACTTTTTCAAGGATGAGACTCTGAGGTCAGCACCAACCCAAGGAAAGCTAGAGCTTAGCAGTGCTTGCTTAAGTAAATAAAATAAAATAAAATAAATTAAAAAATCATTGCTTTTAAGTGGTAATGTAGGGGGAAGATGGTGCAACTAATTGGGGCCATTTCCTAGTTCCCTCCCCGGGCTTCTAGACTGAGTTATACATGACAGAATCACAGGAGAACCAGTCAAGTCTCAGGAGATGACCATTTATTAGGAAAAGAGTAAGGCCCCCAGGCCTTCCAAGCTTTACAAAACTTTCAGAGGAAGGGCAGGGCCCTCAGGGGATGTGCTTCAGCACCAGTCTACAGTTGCTTCATCTGTATTTTATGACCTTTGCAGCCAAGTAGCCAGGAAATGCTCGACCTCTCCTCTGTTCCCTTTTGCCTTCCAGAAGGCTGTTGGGGCCGGGGTGCTGCTTTCCCTAAACTGCCTTGAAACAATAACTTCTAGAGAGTGATACTAGGTGGCAGGCAAATCTTTAGCATAGCTTCATTTGTTTTAATAGTGCACATACATTAGTCTGAAGGGCATATATATACACTATCAATGATTCACATTAAAGTTTTGGTTTAAATGTATTACAATACTATTAATACATACTTTGCAGTAGACAAAATAATGCTTCCTCTCCATAATGGCCATATCCTGTGAGTGTGTTATAACAAATGTGCAGAGAAAAAAGAAGACTTTTTCTTTGAGGTGGGAAGATTATATATTTTTTCTTCTTGTTTGTTTTTCTTTTTGGCCAGAGTACTGCTCAGCTCTGGCTAATGGTGGTGTTGGTCTTAGGAGCCTCAGGCATAACAGTCTTTTTGCATAACCATTATGCTATTTTCCTCCCCCTCAGAGGTGTGAAAATTACCTTAGTTTAGCTAGGTAGGTTTGTTTTCTTAAGCAAGGCAGAAATAACTTTTGAAGAATTGCTAGAACTAGAGAAAAACTTAAGGTTGTTAACTGAAGATGGAGCAGCATGTCCAACAAACATGGGAATCTTCTGGAAACTGGGAGAGATAAGAGAAATTGATACTCCCTCAGAGACTCCGCACAGAAATGCCTTTGTTGGCCCATTGACTCTAGCCCAGTGAAACCCAGGAACTACTTTTCTCCAAATCTGTAAGATAATTGTTCTGGAAGTTGGCAGTGGCGCAGCAGGTTAAGCATATGTGGCGCAAAGCACAAAGACCAGCGGAAGGACCTCAGTTCAAGCCCCCAGCTCTCCATGAGCAGAGGAGTCGCTTCACAAGTGGTGAAGCAGGTCTGCCGGTGTCTTTCTCTCCTGCTCTGTCTTCCCCTCCTCTCTACATTTCTCTCTATCCTAACAATGACGACAACAATAACAACAACACTAGTAACTGCAACAACAGTAAAAACAAGGGCAACAAAAGGGAAAAAATGAATAAATAAAATATTAAAAAAATAATTGTTCTGTCTTGTTTGTGACTTATTGCAGCAGCTATAGAGAATTTAACCCAAACAGAACTTAACTTTTTATGTTATTTTTCATCTTAGATTATTTTTCTCATTTTACAATTCAAACTGTATAAAAGCAAAGCAAAATGGACCATTTACTTTTCCTGTTTACTACTGTTCAAAGAGAGAAGGACCACCCAGTAATGGGAGTGGCTGCAGGTGTAACTGGAATGTTTGAGGAAGGACCACTCCGAGATGGGAGGGGCTACAGATTTGGGAGGTGTAGGCTGAGTTTTGTGTTTATAATCCAGAAACAGGCTTTAGCTCTTTTCTGCCCAGACTGCAGCTATGTACATATACATCTCTTCCCTTGCTCTCTCGCAAGGAAAGAGCATGGGAGCAGCATGTAAATCAGCTTTCAGTCTTCTTTCTTTCTTCCTTTCTCTTTCTTTCTTTCTCTTTCTTTCTTTCCTTCTTTCTTTCTTTCTTTCTTTCTTTCTCTTTCTTTCTTTCCTTCTTTCTTTCTTTCTTTCTTTCTTTCTTTCTTTCTTTCTTTCTGTACCTCTCTCTTTCCCTAACATATTTTGTTTTCAATAAAAGTTTAGTTTATCTGAAAAATCATGTGCTTCTTTCCAATTCTTTGTTAAGAAAAATGTGTGACAGGGAGTTGGGCAGTAGCGCAGCGGGTTAAGCTCAGGTGGTGCAAAGTGCAGGGACCAGCTTAAGGATCTCGGTTCGAGCCCCTGGCTCCCCACCTGCAGGGGAGTCACTTCACAGGTAGTGAAACAAGTCTGCAGGTGTTTATCTTTCTCTCCCCATCTCTGTCTTCCCCTTCTCTCACTATTTCTCTCTGTCCTATCCAACAACGACAGCATCAATAACAACAACAATAAAACAACAAGGGCAACAAAAGGGAATAGATAAATATTTTTAAAAATTTTAAAAATTAAAAAAAAGAAAAATGTGTGACTAACTTTGGGAATGGGGGAAGGAAGCATTGGCCTTCCATTCCCCCCATGTTCCCCATAACACTATTGCGAAAGACAATGAATATACAGGAGGGCCAGGTGGTGGCACACATGATGAGTGCACATAGTTAAAGTGCTCAAGTATCAAGGACTGAGACTTGAGTCCCCGCTCCCACTGCTAGTGGTGCAGCAGTATTATAGGGGTATCTCTCCATCTCTACTACCCCTTCCATTTATGACTCTCTATCCAATACATAAATAATTTTAATTTTTTTAATTCTTAAAAAAATGGACATATTGGCTTTCTTTCTGTTTACTGCTAATGTTTAACTTGTCTCTTCTCCCATATCTTCATTGAATAATAACACCTGGGAATCATCAGAGATTATGTTCAGCTCTCACAATGGCAGGAAGCTATGTACATAGTTTCTGGGTTACTTTTTTTGGAAGTTCATATTTATGCTTTACTTTTCTGTTCACATTTATATAACATATAGAAATAGTAAATTTTCTAAATTGCTTACCTACAACACTAACTTTCAAAAAAAAATCTATACTTTATTTAATGTGTTTGATCTGCCATTTTAAGTACTGTACACTAACCAATTGCACCACTGGAGCTCCTGTATTTGATCTGCTATTTTTTGGATATTACAAAAATGTCAGCCACTGGTTTCATGGGGTTTTTAGTCTGAGTTGAATTTGTACTTAAGATTCCAGACAGGGTGGTTTTGTTGCTTCTTCCTTTTTTTTAAGATAGTTTTAAAAAAATATTATTTGATTGATTTTCATATATATCTATAAACAAAGAGTAGATAGCTTCTTTGCTCTGATCCTGAAAGTAAGAATGAATTCACACATCCATCTTTAATTGTTCATTCTCTAGCACATTATACAGAAGGTATAATACAGAGGGAGTCGGGCAGTAGCACTGAGGGTTAAGCACAGATGGTGCAAAGCACAAGGACTGTCATAAGGATCCCGGTTCCAGCCCCAGGCTCCCTACCTGCAGGGGAGTCACTTCACAAGCGGTGAAGCAGGTCTGCAGGTGTCTTTCTCTCCCCCTCTCTGTTTTCCCCTCCTCTCTCGATTTCTCTCTGTCCTGTCCAACAACAATGATATTAATAACAATAATAATTACAACAATAAAATAACAAAGGCAACAAAAGGGAATAAATTAATAAATATTTTAAAAAGAAAGAAGGCATAATACAGGAGCAAGAAGAAAATCTGAGAAGCCAGATATTTGAAATAGAGATTTATCTGACCATCTAATTTACTGTTATTTTATGAACTAGAGCACAGGTTTTTCTGAATCAGTATAAGATCAGGCAAACAAACATCTGACATCCAGATTAGCCCATGGAAGACCTGTGGCATGAAGCAAAGAGAAACTCTTTGTCACATCACAATTAAACCAAAAGAATTAAGCATTCAGCTCTTTATCCTCAGTACATAGAAAAACAATATTGGACTGGAAAGGCTGCTGGCAGGTATTGTGGATGCATAGGAGTTCATTCCCTAGTGCCAATAAAATAAAATAAAATAAAATAAAATAAAAACCCAACTGATTTCTGTCATAATATCAGTGCAGATGGCCTCAGTAATACACTATTGTATAGAGACTGTACTCAAAACAGCATCTACTGCTTTGGCAGAACATACACATTGAAGATGGAGGGATAGGACATAAGAATCATTCAATTTCCTGGCTCCAGCTCTCAGGTTAATCTGCAGTCACATCTTCTCTATGTTCTCCAGCAACACACAGTACAAGTAATCATTAAAATAGCCAGAAGATAAACCTGGTCAGCTTGTATAGTGTCTTGTACATGGTACAAATTTGATGTCTGGCACCACATGGGAGTATCATAGCATCAGAGGAAGCTCCAGTGCTGTGGTATCTCTCCTCTAGCTGTTTCTTTCTATATGAAATAAAAAGAATGAAAAGATCATCCCTGATAACATCAAAAATCTCACAGTTGAGATGCCCTGGTACTGGAGAATGATAAAAAGATAGGTAGATAAAATAATCAAAGTCCTCTTTTTTCTATCTTGTGCTCCAGTATTATATGCAGATCTCTTTTAGTCAATTATCTGTACCTGAAAAGAAAAATGTACACTCAGAGATTCATTAAGGAAATGTTGTCTACTGCAAAAATTAAACAAAATTCTCTTCTTACACAGTATGTACTATAGAGAAGACAAATAATAAACAAAAAAGAGATGCTGGTTAAGTGGTAGGAAAAAAGTTATCAGATAGTCCAGAAATATTTGCTGGGGTCACAAAAAACTAACTTAGGTGGATCTGGGACGTATACTAGGCACTTTCTTGGTTTGTATACATGACCTTAAAAACTGAAATCCATCCTGCAGTTAAAATACCACCATGCCATTTGTCCTCCAAGTTCCAAAGCACAAGGACATTTGACTTGTTCGTCAATTGCCATATTATTGCCATAGTGTTCTATTTTCTGCTACAGAAATTATTTAGATGAAGCATCATTTGCTCTTTCTGAACAAAACTAAAATATTAAGGGTCTGTCTCTGCAAATTGCTTGCTTAAGAATATATGTCTACATAACATAGGTCTACATAATGACCTAGGAATAGGTATATATGATTGCAAATACAACCCCTAGTAAATTGTAATTAACTGGATAGGAAATGAAAGAAAAATGTTTCCTGTAAAATAACCCTAGTGAGCACTATTGTTGCTTTAGTAAACTAAATGATCTCTTCATAATTTCTAAACTAGAATTAACTCATTTAAAAGGTTATTTGGTATTTCAAACTGCTCACCATTGTTATGTCAACTCATCACTTTTTGTTTTGTTTTTCTTTGTCATTTCTGGGGTTTCACTGCTCTTATTCAAAGTTTTACAGATAATGAGAGAAGATATTGGGAAACAGGAAGAGAAAAAAAGATACCATAGGTGGTCCAGGAGATGGCAGAGTGAATAACACACTGAACTCTCAAGCATGAGGTCCTTATGCATGGTAACTCGTACGCTCTGCTGGTGCGTCCCTGCCTGCCCCCCTTTTCTTTTTTTCCTCCTTTCTCTCTTTCTTTCTTCCTTCCTTCATTCCTTCTTTTTTTTTTTTCCAGAGTACTACTCAGCTCTGGTTTACGGTGGTATAGGGGATTAAACCTAAAACATTGGCATCTCAGGCATGAAAGTCTCTTTTGCATAAGCATCCAGGTTCAAGCCCCGGGTCTTCACCTGCAAGGGGAAGGCTCACAAGCAGTGAAGCAGTACTGCAGGAATCTCTGTCTCTCTTCTCTATTTCCCGCTTCCCTCTCAAATTCTGTCTCTATCATGGATAAATAAATAGAAAAAAATTAAAAAGATATGTGGATGAGGTGTTCTGACACTTCTTTGGGAAAAGGTGAAATTTCACCCCTGTGATAACAGTATTTCCTCAGTAAAGTGACATACATTGGAAGGAAGGGGAGGAAGGATAGAGAAAGGAAGGAGAAAAGGAGGGAAGTGAGGGAAAGGAAGAAAGGAAGGAAGGAAAGGAGGAAGGAGAGAGACAAAGGCCAGTAATGTAACTGACTTGTCTTTGACTCTGTGAAAACAATGGAAAGAAGTTGTGCAGTGAATTGTATATGCACCCATATATGTGTGAAAGTATAATTCCGAAACCTTAAAAGTCTATAAACCATAGTTAAATAATCATTAATAAATATATATTAGAAAAAGAGATTTCAGGACCAGCAAAATAGCTCACATGATTAGTGTGCTGCTTTACCATATATGAGATACTCACTGTATGAGAGAGTTTCAGTGCTGTGGTTTCTTTTCCAATCTCTCTGTGCCTCTCTGTCTAGTTCTTTCTATATGAAAAGTAAGCCCAGAGCAAGGAAGCCAGGAAGCCAACAAAACAAGCAAACAAAACACATATTAAGTACGTTATTTGCTCCCTTTCTATTTTAGTTTACTTTCTATGTTGAGGGATTACAATAGAAGTGTCCCCTTAAATTTGTGTAGAGGCCAAAGGTTCAGTAATTACATGTGAATTGGTTGCTCATCTCACAGATGCATGATGAGCATTAATATATAAATATTAATTACTGTCATTGTCATTTATTATTATTATTATTAGTGTCATTTAAAAAGCTTTCCTTTCTTTCCCCTTCTCTATGTTCTGACCAATTCCTACAATACCATCTACTTTTCCTGTTAATAATGGCATATTATTTTTGTTACATATTATATTATCTCCTATTATATTAAGGCACTCTTATGCAGCTCAGTTATTCTTCAGACAGGCAGATATTCAACCTCCATCAACTGGATTTAGACAATGATCATGCATATAGAACTTAATTTTTTTAACTTTCTATTGCCAAAATACAGTTAATCATTAACTTTTTCAAGTTGATAGAAAAATAATTTCTTTTTTTCCCTTTTTGTTGCCTTTGTTTTATTGTTGTAGTTATTATTGTTGTTGTTGCTGATGTCGTCGTTGCTGGATAGGACAGAGAAAAACGAAGAGAAGAGGGGAAGACAGAGAGGGGGAGAGAAATATAGAAACCAGCAGACCTGCCTGTGAAGCGACTCCCCTGCAGGTGGGGAGCCAGGGGCTTGAATTGGAAACCTTAAACGGGTCCTTGCGCTTCTGGCCACCTGCACTTAACCCGCTGCCTAACCGTCTAAAATAATCGATTTCCTTTTTAAAAAATATTTTATTATTTTTATTTATTTATTGGATAGAGACAGCCAGAAATCCGAAGGGAAGAGGGAGGGATAGAAAGGAAGAGAGACAGACACCTGCAGCACTGCTTCACCACTCGGGAAGCTTTCCCCCTGCAGGTGGCAACTGGGAACTCGAACTTGGGTCCTTGAGCACTGTAATATGTGCATTCAACCAGGTGCGCCACCACCTGGCCCCCAAAATAATTCATTTCTAAGCAGTGCACTTTTCTCAGTATTTATTTTGTATATCTTCAAAACTGCACAAAGAAGAGAATGAATAGTACGATTAATGCCAAAACACCTTTTTAGATTCTATACTCTTGCCATTTATAGGCTGTGCTCTTCCACCTACACAAATAGGCATACATGCACAAGTATGTTGAAAAACAAGTACATTCTTCTTTATAAACACAGTGGTCTTCCATTATCCTTGCCTTCCTTGCCTTTATCCATTATCCTTGCCTTCCTTCCATTATCCATGAGCCTTGCCTTGCCTTGCCATTATCATACTTTAAAAAATATTGCAACAATAATAATAGCTTACCAGTTTTATTTGTTATACCAAAGTACTGCTCAGCTCTGACATATAATCTTCAGGGAATTGAACCTGGGATTTCAGAGTCTCAATCATGAAAGACTTTTTGCATAGTCATTATGCTATCTCCCTCATTAAATAATTAAATAACATCACCTAATTTGGCTTTCATAAAAAAATTTCCCATTGGCTTCCCAAAAGTCTTTATAAGATGTTTCATAAAACCATGACAGTAAAATTTCATAAATTGAGTATTTAATTATCTTTATTTATTTATTAGATAGAGATAGACAGAAATTGAGAGAAAAGGGGACACAGAGAGACAGAGAGACACTTGAAGCACTGCTTCACTATTTGTTAAGCTTTCTTCCTGTAGGTGGGGACTGGGGGCTTGAACCTGAGTCCTAGTGCGTTGTAACATGTGTGTTCAACCAGGTGCATCACCACCCAGCCACCCGATTGAATTTTTTTATTTAAAAAACTTAAATATTTTTTTGTTGTAGAGCCAGATGTTGTAGTGCACGGGCCGCAGAAAAGAGAGAGAGAGGGTCCGGAGAGAAGAGGAAACACAAATCTTTATTCGCGCTGGCACCTCAGAGTTGGGTGTGAGAGAAGCAGGTTGGGCCACGTGGAGGTAGAGAAAATGGCCGCCTCACACAGTAACCTTTCCTGCGTCTGAACACCAGAGTGGAGCGCCGGCAAGAGAGAGAGGTGCGGAAAACGAAGGGTTTTTATAGGAGTAGCTTTCTTGAGAATGGGAAGGGGGAGGAGTAACCAGAGCACTCCAGGATAGGATGATAACTCTCGTGAGAATGGGAGGGGGAAGGAGTAACCAGAGCACTCCAGATATCGCGGGGATATAGACAATGTCCTGAGGGCACAACATGGCTGAACAGGCACTCCGAGAATGTCCCAACTTTCACGGGAACTAGCAGTAGCCTGAGGGGACAACATGGCAGATGTGACTGCATTGGCACAATTTCCCAGCATTCTTTAATCTATAATATTACCCTGCCCCCTCCAATATCATACAATTTCCATAAGAGTTAAGGTACATATTTTGTAGATTAAATTTAGGGTAAGATTCTGATAAAGTGTACAAAGAGAGAGAAAGAAAAGAGAGGGGGTGGGGGAGGGGGAAAAGTGTGAGAGAGATAATATTGTATGTTTCTCACTTTTTAAAATTTATTTATTTATTTAAGAAAGGAGACATTAACAAAATCATAGGATGGGGGGGTACAACTCCACACAATTCCCACCACCCAATCCCCATATCCCATTCCCTCCCCTGATAGCTTTCCCACTCTCTATCCCTCCAGGAGCATGGACCCAGGGTCATTGTGGGTTGCAGAGGTGGGAGGTCTGGCTTCTGTAATTGCTTTCCCACTGAACATGGGCGTTGACTGGTCGGTCCATACTCCCAGCCTGTCTCTCTCTTTCCCTAGTAATGTGAGTCTCTGGTGGGGTCTTTAGTCTAGGGAAGCCTGGCCGGCATCCTGATGGCATCTGGAACCTGGTGGCTGAAAAGAGAGTTAACATACAAAGCTAAACAAATTGTTGAAGAATCATGGACCCAAAGGTTGGAATAGTGGAGATGAAGTGTTGGGGGGTACTCACTGCAAACTCTAGTGTACTACTGCTTTCAGGTATATATTTGCCCTAGTTTATGGGTACCTGTGAACATATGCTCTATCTCCTGGAACCTGGTGTATATCTAGGTTTTGGGACATTGTTAGGAAGTGAACCACCTGGGATGGAATTAGAGAATACTATGAAAGGAAAGGTTTCACCCGAGTGATGAAGCTGAAGGGTTGTCATTCCACACCTGAAGTCTCTGGACACAGTCTGAAGTGAAGCATGCTGGGGTGGCACTCATGACGTTGATTAGGTTGTGATCAGTGGATGCAATATTGTTTGATAAAAATTGGGAGAAGCATATGGGAAAGTGGGCCCTACCCTAGGGTCCCAGGACTGGGGGAAGTTTAGGCTCTATAGTAGAAATGTGAGGTTCCTGCTGTCTTAGGTTTCAAAAAGAGAATGGATAGTTACTGTTAACATCACATTATTTGGTTATTGGGTTAGCTTTGAAAAGTCCCTTTGTTAGAAATACAATCAATTTTTCCCCCTCTCATATTAATTAAATAGTGATTTATATTACTACAATTTAATAGGTGTGTACATAAACACCATTCCCATCACCAAAAGATTGTGTCCCATTCCACTCACTGCAGGCCCAGGAAGCCTCATGTCCACTCTCCCACTCACCACAGCGCTTTTACTTTGATGCCCTACTTTTAATTTAGTCAGATCCTGCCTTTAGTTTCCCTTTCTGATTTTTCTCAACTTCTGTTGATGAGTGGGATCATCCCATACTCATCTTTATCTTTCTGACTTAGCTCACTTACATAATTCCTTCTAGCTCTGACCAAGATGGGTCAGAGAAGTTGAGTCCATTGTTCTTAGTAGCTGCATAGTATTCCATTGTGTATATATACCACAGGTTTCTCAGCCACTCATCTGTTGTTTGGCACCTGGGCTTCTTCTAGGTATTACCTATTATGAATTGTGCTGCTATGAACATAGGTATAAACATGTCTTTTTGGTTAGGTGTTATGGAGTCCTTGGGGTATATTCCCAGGAGAGGAATTACTGGGTCATATGGAAGGTCCATGTCTAGCCTTGTGAGAGTTCTCCAGACTGCTCTCCACAGAGGCTGGACCAATTTACATTCCCACCAGCAGTGCAAAAGGGTTCCTCTGTCCCCATAACCTCTCCAGCATTTGTTGCTGCTGTTCTTTTTGATGTACGCCATTCTCACAGGGGTGTGGTGGTATTTCAATGTTGTCTTTATTTGCATTTCTCTGATAATCAGTGACCTGGAGCAGTTTTTCATATGTTTGTTAGCCTTTTGGATCTCCTCTGGAGTGAATGTTTTGTTCATATCCTCTGCCCATTTATGGATGAGGTCATTTGCTTTTTTGGTGCTAAGTTTGCTGAGCTCTTTGTATATTTTGGTGATTAGTCTCTTGTCTGATGTATGGCATGTGAAGATCTTCTCCCATTCTGTGAGGGGTCTCTTTGTTTGTGTGATAGTTTCTTTGGCTGTGCAGAAGCTTTTCAATTTGATGTAGTCCCATTGGTTTGTTTCTGCTTTAGTCTTCCTTGCAATTGTGTTTGTATCATCTAAGATGTCCTTGAGGTTTAGGTGGGAAAGTGATCCACCAATGTTTTTCTCTAAGTATTTGAAAGTTTCTGGTCTAACATCTAGGTCCTTGATCTATTTATCTTATCAAGAGATCCATAGTCTGTTATTTCCCCACAATTATCTATGTTGTTTCTGTAGGCAGCAAAATGGAGGCCTCTGCACTTTCTACTGTAAAAAAAAAAAAAAAACTTTATATGTGTAAATACTATCTAGTAATATTCTAAAACTATGTGAGTGGACTGTTGTCCTCAATCTTTTCACCCAAAGGCTTTAGCATTCACTGATAATCTGTATTTAATTGAATAAAATTGTACTAAAATTGAAACATGTTTTTTTTTAACTCCAGTGTTTTAGAATGTGTTAATTGGTACAACTCTCTAAAGAAATGTTACTCTTGGGAGTTAGGAAGTATCGCAGCGGGTTAAGCACAGGTGGCACGAAGCACAAGGACCGGTCTAAGAATCCGGTTTGAGACCTCGGCTCCCAACCTGCAGAGGAGTCGCTTCACAGGCGGTGAAGCAGGTCTGCAGGTGTCTATCTTTCTCCACCCCCCTCTCTTCCCCTCCTCTCTCCATTTCTCTCTGTCCTATCCAGCAACGATGACAACAACAATAACTATAACAATAAAACAACAAGGGCAACAAAAAGGGAACAAATGAATAAAAACATTCATTTAAAAAAATAGATGTTACTTTTGATTCTTTCTTCTTTATGAATTATTACTATTATTATCAAATGTGTTGTCATCCCTTATTGCTATTGGTCTTGCTGCTCTACTTATTCCAAATTTGGTTAGTGGGTTCACTCATCACACCAATTTCTTTTGGTACCTGCTTGTTTTCTGTCATGGGAAACCCCAACATTCCAAGAATCAAGTATCTTGCCAAGGAATCTTAGTTCTCTTGGATAACATTGTGGATATGTTCACTGTCACTGTTACTGTCACTCCTACTAGGTCCTTTCAAACATATTAATTTTCACATATATTGAATCTACTGTTATATGTTTTACTGATCTATTCCCAGCAATACAAAGTACTTCAGTTCTTTAATATATTTTGATACTTAATTTGGTCAGTTATTCTTATTATTCTATTGTTTTTATTCCTATGTAATCACATATTAAATATAATTTATATAACAGATATGCAAGTTGATCTAATAGATTTGGAAATATCCTTGTACTTAAATATTTGCTTTATCCTTCCAATACAGTGTAACTAAAGCATAAGATATTTTGGAGTTAGACTATGAAAGACTTTGTGAACCATTCTAAAGAATCTTCAAGTTATGTAAAGGTAGTCAAGAAGCCATGTTTGAGAGATAGTTCCCAAGGAGAACTGGCAGACATTTGAAACTGATTAGATATAGCGAGTGAAGCAAAAGGGATGGTAGACAAAGACTACTAAGTCAAGGGGCAGTAAGACTGTTACCAAACCTAGGAACATAAATGGCAGAGTAGCTATCTTCTGAGCTATGATAGTAGCTATCTTCTGAGCTATGATAGGTACCAGAAACTGGATAGCAAGTACTGTCAGCCTCAGAGCTCTAGTGGGAACTATTCATGAGAGAAAAACAAATTGCCTCTTGTTGGGATCACTAAGTATTTGGATGTTTTGTCTTTAAAAATAAAACCAGATCATAACTAGCGTAAATATGCTATATCATCTAATCCTCAAAACAAAGGTATACGGTGCATACTAGTACTAATACTACGCCTGTTGTAGAAATGAGGAATGAGGCCTAGAAAAGTCAGGAAAGATGTTTGCTGAATGTCATTCACACAGAAGATGGTAGAGTTTGGCTATAGTCTTAGCAATCTGATGTCAGAAGCCACACTCATGGTCACAGAATGTTAGCAAAAACATCTAGCTCTCTAACCATACCAAAGTTATCTTAGAAGAAATAAAAATTGGTCTTTTCCTAAAGGAACTTTTTATTAAATAAGTATAGAGGAAAGGTGTTGCTGAGGAGTTATTCTGATGCAGTCTCTGCCCCCAGGTTTCACTAAGCCGCCGAAACCCTAGCATTGCCCCCTTCAACCAATCCTGGCCCTACACGTCACCCCTGGTTGTCGCCCAATAAAAAGCCCCCTCACCCCCCCCCCCTCTCAGCTCTCCCTCTCTGAGGTCTCCTCCCGTGGTCGGCCATTGCCGGCTGGCTCCACGTGGTCTGAACCAACCCCCCCCCATCCTATAATAAAGATTTGTGTACCCCTTTGCTCTGGACGTCCGCTCTCTTCTCCGCGGTGCAGCCCAACACCAGACCACCACCACAACTGAAAGGACAGTGCCTAATGTTTTAAAAGGAACATATTCAAAGTGTTTCCTCATTTTGAATCTATAGTCTCCCTTATGTTTTATATGCTCATTATCCTTTATCCTAAAGACTTCATCATCACTATCCTTTCCATAATTGTCTTATGACCCAAAAACACACTACTAAAGTCCTCTGAAGGAGGGTGGGTGGTGGTGCACCTGGTTGAATGCATTCAATACAATGCACAAAAACTCAAGTTCAAACTCCCACCCCCTACCTGAAGAGGGGATGTTTTATGAAGTGAAGCAGTGCTACAGGTATTTCTCTTTCTCTCCCATTCTATGTCTTCTTTTCTTCCATTTCTCTTTGTCCAATCAAATAAATAATAAAATATTTGAAGCCCTCCAGAGACATTATTTGGAAACTAAATAATCTGGATTCTCATCTTTCCTGATAGTGTTAATTTCCCAATTCACTGCATTACTACCATTGTAAATGTTTGAGCATTCTTTAACCCCTCTCAATAATTTACCTGCAACCATGTTCAAATGTAGAAACATGCACGACTTTAGAATGTGTTACAGCACTTGCTTCTTATCAAGCCAGGATTTATTCATCAGCTAATCCATCAAAATGAATAAATTTAAATACTTGGTGAGTGAAGAGGTTCTTTTTCTTTCTTGAAGACAAAAAGAGCTTTGTGTTATAGCTGAAAAAGGATGAATAACTTGAAAACAAAGGGCTTGTCAACTACAGTCTGTTCTTTATATTTTGAGAATTTGTGTATGGCTAACTATAATCCACAGCAATTCATTTGTAAACAGGAGGGACTGAGAAAGAGTAGTGCAGTTGTTTTCTTCTGTACAGACCCAATGGATGAACAGAAAGAGTGGTACACCATTCAAGAGGTAAATTCAGAGTAGCACAATTGTCATAGGTCAGGTACCTACAGTGACTTCAAGGAATACACCCAGAAAAAAGTATAGAAATCCCAAAATTCTTAGATTGAAAAGAGAGATCCTCACAGATGTGAAAGTCTGAGACTTAGAAGTTCATGAGTTTCCAGGTAAGCAGGCTGAAATTTTCTGAGAAGCGAAATTGTTCTTGATAGGAAAGAGTACTTTTAGAACTCAAGTTATTTTTGGTGGAACTTTGAAAAATACTCTCTAGAGATGCTTCAGAAATGAGGAAAATTAGAAGGAAATTTAAATTTATTTACATTATAAGTTAATTACAAGAAATAAATAATCTTATGAAGAAAGAAAAAGGAGTACTATTACATTACGTGTAACTAAACAAGATAAAAGAAAGTTCTGGAAACATTTTAATCAAAAATAATGCTGAGGGGGTCGGGCAGTAGCACAGCACGTTAAACGCACATGGTGCAAAGTGCAAGGACTGGCATAAGGATTCCGGTTCCAGCGCCAAGCTCCCCACCTGCAGGGGAGTCACTTCACAGGCGGTGAAGCAGGTCTGCAGGTCTATCTTTCTCTCCCCCACTCTATTTTCCCCTGCTCTCTTGATTTCTCTCTGTCCTACCCAACAACAATGATATCAATAGCAACTATAATAATAACCACAACAACGATAAAAACAACCAGGGTAACAAAAGGGAAAAAATGGCCTCCAGGAGCAGTGGACTCCTGGTGCAGGCGCCGAGTCCCAGAAATAACCCTGGAGGCAATAATAATAATAATGTTTCACTTATTTAATACAGTGGTGGGAACATAAAATCTAAGCTCAAAAGTGTTGTGCATCACACAAAACAATTTCCCCTAATAAATAAGAATAGCTACCAACACATTTTTAAAAGACTATATGCCCACTGAAAAGGGATATCACATAGGTGACAGAATCTGGGAAGAGAAATAGTTAATTGACGTACTGACCTACTGAACTAGTAATATAATGATTGAGAATTACAACTGTTATATGATATACTGATTTTCACCCATCATATTAGTAAGTATGAGAAGTATAGTAAATAAACATTGACAAGATTGTGTGTAAACATATCATTTCATAATCGCTGGTGGAAATGTGATTTGATACAGTTCTTAAGACAAAAATTTAAATAATATCTATCAAAATTATAACATTGTAATCTTTCACCTAACAAATTCACTTCTTGGAACAAATTTTTAACACAGATACTCCCATATGAATGCAATAACCTATGTTCAAGGTGTTTATATTTCAGTGACTTTAACCATGACAAAGGATTTAAATGTATATCAGAAGGACTTGTTAGATAAATAATGATTCACTCAAACAAAGTTATATTATCTAGTTGTTAAGAACAAAACTTGAAGATGAGTTATTTATGTATAGATATGAAATGCTTTCTACATTAAGCTAATAATTAAAAACAATAAGTAAAGGGTATTGTGTATTGGTATTAAAATGGTAGATGGAGCTTCCATTTACTTGTATATGCACAGAAAATCTGGATGGAAACTAAACAATCAAGAAACTAAAGCTATATAAATAACATTATTTTAAAAAATGGGTGAATAGGATAGAGATGTAAAAGAAAAAACTTTCTCTGCATATATTTTTATACCTCATACATTTTGAAGATATGAAAATACTGAGTATTTTTAATTAAATAAAAACTAAATTCAGTAACCTGGCTTGTGTCTAACCTACAAATTAGTTAAACTCAAAAATTCAGTTTGCCTCTCAGTAAATACAACTTCTTGCCTACCATACATTCTTTCAAGGAGCAAATGAAATTACTTATATAAAAGAACTTTGTAAACTATAAAGGACTACACAAATGAAAAATAATATGTATACCTGGGTTCCTGATGAGGAATATATATACCTGATACCCCAGTACTTTAAACATGATGCTTGCTAAAGCATATAACTTGAAAAATATCACACAAAGTCTAACCCAGTTGCTCTCAGATTGACTGTTCTGGTTCCAAAGTTTTTTGTTTTTTGTTTTTTACTTAAGACACATATAAGAACTTGTTTTGAGCTGGATAAGGGCAAGAGATTAGCATACTTTAATGATGGCTCTTTTGGTCACTACCAGGCTACCCGGTCACCCAGGTCCCTAGTTAGGGAATCCTGGACTTCCCACACAGACATCATAGTCCTAGACTTCTAAAAGACCCCTGTCTCCACTGTCACTGGTCATCTCCATCAGGAACAACATAGTGTACCCCTTTGTGAGCCCCTATAGGATCTTGTCCCCTCTGAGGATCCACAATGGTTCTCCAAAGGGAGGTTAGGCCTACATACTCTACCACTCGAGAAAGATGGGTCTTGAAATTAGTACAGCCTAGAATGTTCCTAACCATGACCACAGAATGCAAGCTTAGACCTACAGGGATACAAAGCTTACACAGGCTCCTGGGATGCATATGGGCCCCAGATCAAATTGATGAGGGTTACAGTTAACAAAATTTATATACTTTCCCCATATTTAGGAGCTACTCTCTTCCCTAATCTAACTTTCTAGTCTTATTTCCAACTCTGACTCCATCTCCCCAGACAATACCTTTAGTCCACCTGCATATTAGCTGTTGGGCATAGGCAAAAATTAGTAAAGTCATGGGCCCCCGGGAATATGCGAAAAAAAGACCTACTAGGTTTTTCCAAATGAAGACCCCAAATCTCATCTGCTATACTCTTGTCTTTAGGTTCCTGATTATTTAAAAAAAATTTTCTGCTTTATATCTTAATCCTATTTCAACCATCAAGTTCCAGATGCTACCATTACACCAACCTGACTTCCTTGGGCAATGAACCTCACCAATGAGTCCAGGACCCCCACCTCTCCAGACCCCATTCTACTAGGGAAAAAGAGATAGGCTGGGAGTATGGATCGACCTGCCAACACCCATGTTCAGCAGAGAAGCAATTACAGAAGCCAGACCTTCCACTTTCTGTACCCCATAATGATCCTGGGTCCATGATCCCAGAGGGATAAATAATTGGAAAGTTTCCATTGGAGGACATGTGATGTGGAACTCTGATGGTGGGAAATGTGTGGAATCCTACCCCTCCTATTCTTTGATCTTGTTGATAACTATTAAATCAATAAAAATTAGATGATAAAAATTCTATCATTTTCCTCTTGTGTTTCATAGTTTCTGGTCTAACATCCAGGTCCCTGATCTATTTAGAGTTTAATTTGTGTATGCTGAAATGTAGTGGTTTAATTTCATTCTTCTGCATTTCAAGCCAACTTACCCAACATTATTTGTTGAAGATGAAAATATCATCAAAAAGTTCTAACAACGAACCAGACATCACTCTGGTACATGTGCTGCTGGAGATTGAACCTGGGGTCTCATGCTTGAGAGTCCAATGCTTTATCCACTGTGCCACCTCCTGGACCACAGTGTTTTTTTTTTAACACTGTAGGGGCCTTAACATATGCATAATTCATTTCACCATTCACTGGCTGTTTGGTTTGTTTTTAATTTTATTCTAAAGAGAGACAGAAAGGAGAAACCCTGTAACCTTATAGTCTGATAACCTATTATTAATCACACAAAACATCAAATAAACAAATATTATTTATAGCAAATATACCCTATGCTAGTCATGACCATGAAGTAGAATAATATATCACCAATGTGGTCCTATCACAGAAGAAGCATGATCCCACAAGTCAGGGTGAGTAACTACAACTAAAGAGAGGAAATTACAATGTAGTTCACTGATGGCTAGAAAAGAGACAGTAATTTAATAGAACACATTGAGTACACTGAGCATTCAGAACTGCACCCTTACCTAGGGGTCTATGAAATTCAGGCTATGGGCCAATGTGATTGACTCAGGTTCTTTGACCTGCCCTCTAAGGAGTTTTCAGTGAAAGAGATTGTTCTCTTCTTAAATGTCAACTGTCATTTTGCTTTACACTACCAAGCTGGGCACTTACAACTCTCTAGCAGCTGGGTACATTTTTGTAAATGAGGTAGTAATGCCTGGAAAGAGGGTCTCCCAAACCCTAAACAAGAGACAACCTTGCCATTAGTGGAATGTGTGAATTTTGGCAAGTTGTACTTTCTCACTTTTGCCTGATAAGTGTGTTTTAAAAATAACTGTGTTGTCATGAGGTTGAGGATAAAATGAGATAATGACTAAATCATAATAAGGCATTCCATGGAATAATTAGGTGCATTTTAAAGATGTTAACTTTACTTCTGGTAATTAATTAAATGCTTTAGAGAAATAAAGTCAGACTTTAAGGCAGACTGAAATTAAGTGATTTTACACTTTGTGTTGAAAAAGAAATAACATTTATTATGATGTTAACAAATTCAACAGTTCCCTCTACAGGTAGTTGATAATTCCCAAATGCCTAACTTCTTACCTCCCCACCCACCTCTTACCTGCCTGCTCCTGGACTTTGAAAAAAAGAAGACCAACATGGTGAAGGTGAACAAACAACCCAGTGCTATGTTCCATGTTGCATAAGAGGTCAGTAGCCAGGCTCTTGTTTGTGAGACGTTATGTACAAGTCAGATCCCTCAATAACTCTATGCCTGGTGGGTTGAACTCACCTCTTTCTGTCCAAAATTTACCATCTTGCTCATGATTAAAAATGAACACTGTATCCTAAACTGTGACTTCAGTGAGGATAGGCTCCAAGTGGCACTCAGCTTTGCAAACTTAATTTGCCCAAAATTTCTTAAAATGCAGCAGGGGTTCAATAAATGCAAAAGCCAAGACAGGCCCCAAGCACTCCTAAAACTCAATTGCTGTTCAATAACTAGTATTCTTTGACTAAACTATTTGCTCAACAACCTTCATCTGTCTCTGCCAACATCTGCAGCACTGTTCAACAGGGTTTTGAAATATTGGATAAAGCTTTGCAAAAATCTCCCATTGAGAAGCCATGTTTAGTGACTTGTGTCTTTTCTATGTTGAAAGCATACCAAATATAATATGCAATTAGATTTTGGAAACCAAAAGGTACCAATGAACTTTGATAAACAGATGAACACAAACAAATCTATTTGTTAAGATGTTACACTGAAACAAAGATTTTCAGATTATACAATCCACCAATAGGAATAAACTAATTGGAGCAGAAGGGTGTGGTTGAACTTGACTACAGTATCTGGAAACATGCACAAAGAGTTCAGAGGAATATATTTGCATTCCACATGTGTTTTCCCCTTACTCAACCCCCTTCCCTTTCTTTCTTTCTTTCTTTCTTTCTTTCTTTCTTTCTTTCTTTCCTTCTCTCTTTCTTTCTTTCCTTCTTTAATGGGGGATTCATGGTTTACAGTCAACAGGAAAATACAATAGTTGGTACATATGTAACATTCCTCAGTTTTCCACACAACCCTCTAACCCATACCTATGTACTCCTCCACCCTCATGTTCCAGGACCTGATCACTCCTCCAAGCCCCAGCCCTGCCCCAGAGTCCTTTACTTTGTTTGATTCAGTATACCAAATCTAGTGCAAGTTCTGCTTTGCGTTTTCCCTTCTGTTCTTATTTTTCAACTGCTGTCTATATTCATCCTTCTCTTTTCTGACTTATCTCACTTAACATGATTCCTTCAAGCTCCATCCAAGATGAAGTGAAGAATGTGAATTCCTCATTCTTAATAGCTGAGTAGTATTCCTTTGTGTGTGTGTGTGTATCATATATATATATATATATATATATATATATATATATCACAATTTACTCAGCCACTCATCTGTTGTTGGACACCTTCCACATTTTGGCTATTAAAATTGTGCTGCTATGAACGTAGATATATACAGATCTTTTTGGATGGGTGTGCTTGGTTCTTTAGGGTACAGCCCCAGGAGAGGAACTGCAGGGTAGATCCACTTCTAGCCTTCTGAGAGTTTTCCAGACTGCTCTCCACAGGTCAACCCCCACCACCCCTGGATTCTATTGTCAAAATAGCAGATAACAGCCACTCACAGACACATAGCACAAATTTAAAGTCATTTATTAATTTTTAAAGAGATCCAGAAGATAGGATAGGATAAAACCAATAAGAAAATGTAGAGAAAAAATGAATTAATAAGATATAGAGAAAAATAAAATGGTTGTCTAGATTGATGATTGAAATCCTGATAAGGATAAAGGAAAGAATAACAAGGGTGGGGACCATGCCTAAGGGGTGTTAATACCCAGAATAAATCTTATTAACCCTGCAACTGCAACCCTTAAGATTACATCGCTGTGAGAATGCCCAAGGTAACAGTGAAATGTAAATGAGCTCCAATGGAGAAATAACTTCAAAGCATGTTTTTCACTTATTAGGTAAATTTCTAAGTAACTTTTCTTTCTTAGTTTTAGTATCTGCTATAAATAAGTAAATAAATATAATAGGGCAGTCATATCTATAGCTAATAATATATTGGTTGTTAGAAAAGTCATGAAGGGGGAAGCCGAGCAGTGGTGCACCTGGTTGAGCACGCACATTACAGTGCGTGAGGACCCGGGTTTGAGCCTTGGTCCCCACCTGCACGGGGAAGCTTCACGAGTGATGAAGCAGGGCTGCAGGTGTCTCTCTGTCTCTCTCCCTCTCTATCTCCCCTTCCCTTAAAAGTTCTCTCTATATATATATTTAAAATAAATAAAGATTAAAATTTTTTTAAAAAGAAAAGTCATGAAGTATTCCCTATATTTTTCAAAGCGAAACTGTATCATGACTTTTCCGATAATCCAATATATGACATGCACAACACCACTGACAATTTCTTCAGTAATCTGTATGTTGCCAATACACATCTAACAAACTACAAAGTAGTATTTTATTTTTATGAAGCTGGTCTACCTGAAAACATCATGGAACTTCCATGGTGGGACAGCAAAATAGCTCACATGGGTGATAGTATGCTGCTTTGCCCTATGCCAGAGCAGGGCTGAACCTGGACCCCACTGTACAGAAGGAAACTCCAGTGCCAGACTCTTTCACTTTCTTTCTGTCTCTATCTTAAAACAAACAACCAGACAAAAACTGAAGAGGAAAAAACAAGTTGTACAGGCATTCCTGGTGAGCTGAGGCACTCGTTGGCAGGAAGTTACACTGAGACAAGTGCTTCTGATTTGAATATAAAGATAAAAAAAAAAAAGTTAAGCAAGCTTTTTCAAAGAAATTTGCACCATTTCTTTTCTGTGTCCCTGAATCTAGTTCAGGCCACTTTTCATTCAGATAGAGTTGGGGGAGGGAGAAGAGAAGAGGAAGAACTAAGGAGGGGATGGGGGTGGAGGGAGAGAGATTCCCCTGGTGAAGCACAGGGTTAAGTGCACATAGTATGAAGTGCAAGGATCAGCACAAAGATTCCTGTTCCAGCCCTGATCTCCCCACCTACAAGGATGTTGCTTCACAAGCGGTGAAGCAGGTCTGCAGTTGTCTTTCTCCCTCTTTATCTTCCCCTCCCCTCTCATTTTCTATCAAATAAAAATGAAAAAAATGTCCACCAGGAGCAGTGAACTTGTAATGCCAGCACAGAGCCCCAGTGAGAACCCTGGAGGCAGAGAGAGAGAGAGAAGAGGAAAGAGACTATGGAGCTTTAGCTAGGGCCATAGCACTGTCCATTATTATGGTATCCTTATTGAACTAAATTTTGTTGTTGTAGTAGTTATTGTTTTGCCTTCAGAGTTATTGCTGGGGCTCTGTGCTGAATCCACTGCTCCTGGAGGCCATCCCCCCCCCCTTTTGTTACCCTTGTTGAAAATGTGAACTCAGTGTTTAATTTGCCTCTTGAAAGCAAATCAAATATAAACTAGCATACTAGTGTATGCATGTTTAAATGGCTATCTTTATCCAGTTGTGACAAAATGTTTTCCCCAGCTTGAATATGACAAAATGTTTTCCCCAGCTTTTATTATCTGATAAACTGTGCCTAGTTGGGCCCAGCGGTAGTACAGAGGTTAAACCAACATGGCTGATGCAAAGCACAAGGGCTGGCTCAAGGGTCCGGATTGGAGCTCACTCCCCACCTGCTCGAGGTACAGGGGCTGCAGCAGGGGCGGGGGGCTTTTCACAGGCAGTGAAGCCAGTCTGCAGGTGTCTTTCCCTCCTCTCTGTCTTCTTGCCCTCTCTAGATTTCTCTCTGTCCTATCCAACAATAGCGACAGCAATAACAACGACAACAACAATTCTTCTTCTAGCGTTTGCCCTTCTTCCGTAGCCAGTCAACAGCGTCAGGTTGAGCCTGATGTAAAGTTTCGAGACCTCCTTTGAATCTGGAGAGGTGGCAGTCATTGACTATGTGGGTCATAGTCTGTCTGTAGCCGCAGGGGCAGTTCAGGTCGTCTCTGGCTCCCCAGCGATGGAACATAGTGGCGCACCAGCAATGGCCTGTTCGATAGCGATTGAGGAGGGCCCAATCATAACGTGCTAGGTCAAAGCTGGGTTGACGCTTGCAGGGGTCTGTGATGAGGTGTTTGTTCTTTACCTCAGCTGACTGCCAACTCTGTTTCCAAGAGTCTGGAAAGGAGAAGTTCAGTGTAGGCATAGGGGACCAGATTAGGTGACGAGACGTCAAGTGTTGGACAGGGTGGGCGAAGATATCTGCGTATATTGGCAGGTCTGGCCGAGCGTAGACGTGGGAAATGAACTTAGATGACGCCTCATCCCGACGAATATCTGGCGGGGTGATGTTGCTAAGAACTGGCAGCCATGGAACCGGGGTGGAACGGATGGTTCCAGAAATTATCCTCATGGAGGAATATAATTTGGAATCGACCAAGTGGACATGGGGCTACGGAACCATACTGGGGCACAGTATTCTGCAGTGGAATAGCATAATGCCAGAGATGATGATCGTAGTGTGGAAGCGCTCGCGCCCCATGAGGAGCTGGCCAGTCTTGCAATGATGTTATTCCTCGCGCCCACCTTTGCTGCAGTTTTTATGAGATGTTAGTGAAATGACAGAGTACGATCGAGAGTAACGCCAAGATAGACTGGCTGGGCTTCATGCTAGATTCTCGTATCGCCAAGCTGCACATTAAGCTCACGCGAGGCCGAGGCATGGTGTAGATGGAAAACAGATGATACCGTTTTTGCAGTGCTAGGGATTAGTCGCCATTTTTTACAGTAATCAGATATCAGAGACATGTCTTTCGTGAGTGTTTCCTCGAGGATGTCGAACTTTGATGCCTGAGTTGCACAGCAGATGTCATCGCCTAGATGAACTTCCTTGAAGAAGTCTCTGGGAGGTCATTGATGTAAATATTAAATAGCGTAGGAGCCAGAACAGAGCCCTGGGGGAGGCCGCTTGAGACAAGTCTCCATTTGCTAGACTTGTCACCCAGATGCACCCGGAATCTTCTGTTTTGGAGAAGAAACGATATATTGTTGGCCACCCATGGAGGCAGGCATCTTGAGATCTTGACTAGGAGACCACGGTGCCAGACCGTGTCATAGGCTACTATGAGATCAACAAAGACAGCACCCGTCTTTAAATGCTTCTGGAATCCATTTTCAATGTAAGTTGAGAGGGCCAGGGCTTGTTCGCAGGTACATCTTCCTGGGCGGAAACCAGCTTGGGCGGGTGATAGGAATTTCTCTGTAAGATGAGAAATACGTGACAGAAGCAGCCTCTCAAGGAGTTTGTAACACATGGAGAGGAGAGAAATTGGTCTATAGCTGGCAGCCAGTGTTGGGTCTTTCTTTTTTTTTTTTTTTTTTTAAGAGTTTGGGTTTTTTTTTTTCTTTTTTTTTTTTAATTATTTTTTTTTATTTATTTTTTTTTATTTAAGAAAGGATTAATTAACAAAACCATAGGGTAGGAGGGGTACAACTCCACACAATTCCCACCGCCCAATCTCCATATCCCACCCCCTCCCCCGATAGCTTTCCCATTCTCTATCCCTCTGGGAGCATGGACCCAGGGTCATTGAGGGTTGCAGAAGGTAGAAGGTCTGGCTTCTGTAATTGCTTCCTCGCTGAACATGGGCGTTGACTGGTCGGTCCACACTCCCAGTCTGCCTCTCTCTTTCCCTAGTAGGATGGGTCTCTGGGGAAGCTGAGCTCCAGGACACATTGGTGGTGTCTTCAATCCAGGGAAGTCTGGCTGGCATCCTGATGACACCTGGAACCTGGTGACTGAAAAGAGAGTTAACATACAAAGCCAAACAAATTGTTGAGCAATCATGGACCCAAAGCTTGGAAGAGTGGAGAGGAAGTATTAGGGAGGTACTCGCTGCAAACTCTAGTATACTTCTGCTTTCTTACTTTGGTGCCATACTCCAAACTCTTTCTTTGGTTTCAAAACTGCTATAATCTTTGCACGACGCCAAACTTTGGGCATAGTCTCAGATTCCAAGATGTGGGACAGGAATGAAGCGAGCCACCTCTTTGCCGCAGGACCCAGGTTAAGAATGAGTTCTGGGGTGATGTTATCATAGCCAGCAGCTGTTCCAGGTTTAACCCTCTTCAAAGTGTCTTCCAGTTCAGACAGTGTAAAGGGAGAGAGTTTTGGAGATGGACAAGATAACCGGAAGTGAGATGACCACTCATGGGAAATTTCTCTTTTCCAGACTGGGTCAATCTTAGCACGTCCAACGTGAGTTAGGTGACTGGCCACTGAGTTTGGAGATATGGGAGGATGGGAGACGGGAGGGGGTTGGCTACTGGCACCCAGTCTGTGAAGAAGCTTCCAGGCCTTCCTACTTGAGTGGGTGAAGTTCAGACTTTCCGTGAGCTGTTGCCAGCGGGCTTGGCGTGCTGCATCCAGGGAGGCAATGAGATGGTCAGCCACATCTGGGTCGCCCAACTCATCATACTGCTTTAGCAGTTGCTCGCAACAACAATAACAACAATAAACAACAAGGGCAACAAAAGGGGAAAAATAGCCTCCAGGAGCAGTGGACTCATAGTGCAGGAAACAAACACCAGCAATAACCTTGGAGGCAAAATAAAATAATAATAAAAACTGTACCTAGCATTGTTCTTATTTAGTAATATAATAACTCAGGAATCTTTTGATCACAATTAATTGTAGATCACAATTAGCTGTTAGTAACAGCTATAAGCAATGGTATTTACATAGATTGTTATATCAAGCAGATTATGCACTTCTTAAAGAGGACATTTTATATTCCTTTAATTTCTCTGTATAATTTTTTTATTCAAACATCACTTGTTTTGTTATGCCCCACTTTAGCACACTGAAAACAACCTCCCCTTCCTTTTCCTTACAAACTGAAGGTTTATGACAGTACTCCATTATACAAGTTCATCAGTGCCATTCCTCTAATGCTGACTTTGTGGGCACATGAAGAGCACCACTGCTAACCTCGTGTCTTTCTGTCATATCTAGGCAAGTCTCACTGTTTCAAACGTTTTCTTCATTGTCACATGCAATTAGTGAATGTCACTGCCCTGATTATTTGAAGGAAGACATGAACTTTGACCATGTAAACAGTGAGCTTAATTGTTAGTTATCTGTTCTCTGACTGCTTTGCCTACAGCAAAGCATTAAAATAGGACCAAAAATACAACAGCATTAAAATAGGACCAGTCAGTAACACTATGATGGGATGGTCTCTAAGTCTTTAAGTAAAAGGAAGACTTGTATACTTGGAAAACCCCTGATTTCTTGATAGACCTTTGAGTTAGAACGCATATTATTTCTCTGTTGAACCATTTTTTTCTTTTTATTTAAAAAAATCATCTTTATTTATTTATTGTATGGAGACAGAAATTGAGAGGGAAGGAGGTGATAGAGAGGGAGAGAGACAGATACCTGCAGCCCTGCTTCACCACTCAGCTTTCCCCCTACTGGTGGGGACTGGGGACTTGAATCCAGTCCTTGCACATTGTAATGCATGCGCTCAACAAGGTGCACCACCACCCATCCCCTGAACTATTTTTCTAAATTACTAATAGCTATGCTTTATACCAGATATGTCAGAAATATATATTCATATCGCCTCCAGGGTTATTGCTGGGGCTTGGTACCTACACTATGAAGCTTCTGGTGACCATCTTTTTCCATTTTATTGGACAGGACAGAAAGAAACAGAGAGAAGGGGGGAAGATAAAGAGGAGAGTGAAAGATAGACACCTGCAGACCTGCTTCACCACTTTTGAAGTGAGCTCCCCCTCCCCCCTCCCCCCTGCCCCGCAAGTGTGGAGTTAAGAGGCTCCAGTCAGGATCCTTGCACAGATCTTTAAGCTTTACACTATGTGCACTTAACCCAATTGGCCTCCTATGTCAGAAACTCTTTATCTCTGTAATGTGATTAGAGATTAGGAGTGTTTTGACCATATCAGGGTTAACAGATAATGGTCAAGAGGACTTGATATTAACATGAAGCCCATGTTATCTGATATCCCCAAATTATGCCTTGCTCTATGCTATAAGGTCAGGATTTACACACAGAACATGCTCTTGTGCTAAATATGAATAGACGTGGACCCTAGGTCAGGTAAATGGAGTTTACAGTTAACAGTATTTATATAATTTTCCCATATTTGGGAGCTATTCTCTGCCCTGATCCAGCTTTCTATTCTTAAAGAATAATACTTTTAGCTTACCTGCATGTTAGCTGTCCAGCCCAAGAAAATAGTAAAGTTGCAGGCCCATCAGAATATATCTAAAAAAGACTTCCTAGCTTCTTCCAACATGAAGACCCCAAATCTCATACGTTATACTCTCACCTTTAGGTTCCTTATTATGAAAACAAATTTTTCTGCTTTATATCTTAATGCTTTTCAGTCACCAAGTCACAGATATTACCATGACTCCTACCTGAATTCCCTGGGCAGATGCCCTCACCAATATGTCCTGGAACCCCACCTCCCCAGAGCTCTGCCCCACTAGGGAAAGATAAAAACAGGCTGGGAGTATGGATTGACCTGTCAACACCATGTCCAGCAGAGAAGTAATTGTAGTAGCCAATCCTTCTGCCTTCTGCACCCCATAAAAGTCTTTGGTCCATACCCCTAGAGGGACAAAGAATATGGAACTTCTCAATGGAGGGGATGGGATACAGAACTCTGGTGGTGGAAATTGTATGGAATTGTACCTCTCTTACACCACAATCTTGTTGATCATTACTAAATCACTAATAAAATAAATTTTTAAAAAAATAATCTGATGTAATTAGTAGAACTTAAGATAATGATCATCTAATTATGCCTGTCTTTAATAAGTCTACATATATGTAACCTATAAGATGGTTATACTTGACCTGGGACCTCTCAGTCCTAAGGCAAGCAAGAGCTGTCCTATCACCTCTGCCCAAGATACTATTTCTTATTAGAGATTTACTTTGCCTATTGCACAAGAAAAGGAGAGACCAAAATACTAATCATGTACATCAACACTAGTGATAAAATATTTCCGAAAGACACCTTTCACTTTCATTCGAAACTCAGAAACTACTAAGCATACAAAAAAAAAAAAAAAGCGTTGACAGTTCAGATAGGCTTGAAGTTAGATCTCTTGTAACAAACATTTGAGCATGTTGTGAATATAAAAGTAATGTTCATAAAGAAAGGTAAAAGTACTGCTCTACTGATTTATACAAATGATAAGAAAATAAACTTTATTATTGATATGGAGAAATGTGAGGGGCCAGGTGATGGCACACTTGGTTAAGCATACACATTACAGTGCTCAAGGACTTGGGTTCAAGACCCTGGTCTCTCTTCACCTGCAGGGGGAAAAGCTTCACGAGTGGTAAAGCAAGGCTGCAGGTATTTCTATGTTCCTTTCCTTCTCTATCTCCTTCTCCCCTCTCAATTTCTCTCTGATTCTATGCAATAATAAATAAATAAATATATTTAAAAATGAGAAATGTGAAAGGGGTCTGGATTAAAGATCAAAAATTCTTTAAATTGACTCTAATAAATAGCAAAATCCTAATTCTCTTAAGTTCTATGGAGACTGAGAGAAGTGAAAAAAAGAAGAAAAGTTGTTTGAAGTTAACAAAAGCTTCATGCATGTGGCTTAAGGAAAGGATTTATTTTCATGACATAATTATATGTTAAATAGCAAATTACCTAGAAGATCTAGCTAAGATCATTGATGAACATTGACATGCTGGTTACACAAAACAAGAAATTTTCAATGTAGAAAAAATAGCATTTATTTATTTATTTTTATTTATAAAAAGGAAACATCGAAAAAAAACCAAAGGATAAGAGGCATACAACTCCACACAATTCCTACCATCAGAACTCCATATCTCAACCCCTATACTGATAGCTTTCCTATTCTTTATCCATGAGGGAGTATGGACTCAGAGTCACTACAGGATGCAGAAGGTGGAAGGTCTGTCTGCTGTAATGGCTTCCCCACTGAACATGAGCCTTGACAGGTCGATCCATACTCCAAGCCTGTCTCTCTCTTTTGGGGCTCTGGGGAAGCAAGGTTCCAGAACACACTGGTGGGGTTTTCTGTCCAGGGAAGTCTGGTTGACATCATGGTAGATCTGGAACATGGTGGCTGACAAGAAAGTTAACATATAAAGCCAAACAAGTTGTTGACTAATCATGAATCTAAAGGCTGGAATAGTGCAGATGAAGAGTTAGGGGGGTATCCATTTTATACATAGCTAGTAGGCCTATTTTAGTTCTATTCCAAGAGGCCTGTGACTATACTAACTTTTTTCCCCCTAAGCCTGAAATCTGATATGCAGGTGGATCTAAGTTATTGTTTGGGGAGATGATGTTATGACTGGAAAAAGGACCAGAAAACTGGATCAGGGAAGAGAATAACTTCCAAATATGGGGAAGGTATATGGGGAATAACTTCCAAATATGGGGAAGGTATATACTGTTGACTGTACATCCCATTGATTTGATATAATTTAAGGCCCATACTCAGCTTAAGAGCCTATGTGACCTCCGCATCCCTATAGATTTGAGCTCACATTTGTGGTTCCAAGCTGCCCCAGTTTCAGGACCCATCTTCCTCAGGTGGAACATAGAGTATGTTGTTCATCCTCCCTTCAGCGGATGGAACATTCTCTATCATTTTGATCCAAGTTGAGAGCAGTGTCCTGTGGGGGCCCACAAAGGGGTCTATTTTGTTGTTCCTGATAGAGATAACTGGTAATATTGGGGAGAAGGATTTACTGGAAGTATAGGCCCATCATGTCTGTTTGGGAATCTCAGGACTCCCCAAATAGGGCCCCAGCTAAGGGGTGGCCTGATAAGACTAAAGAATCATCATTAAAGTATGCCGGTCTCTTGCTCTTATTCAGCTTTTGCAGTCCTTGCTTTGATAAGGACTGTTAGTTGGAGTGAGTTAGGGAAGTGTAATAGAAAGTAGGTGAGGAGTGTACCTAAGTCTAAGTAGACACTATTTCATTATGAACTTTATACTGACTCACTGCAGATTATTGTGTACTTTGCTTTCAGGTATAAATTTTGCCTTAATTTATGGATACATGTGAACATATACTCTCTTACAGGATCCTGTTTATATCTAGGTTTTGAGACATTGTTAGGAAGTGAGCCACCTGGAATGGAATTAGAGAATCCTATGAAAGGAAAGGTCTCACCAGAGTAATGAGGTTGAAGGGTTGACATTCCATGCCTGAAGTCTATGAACACAGTCTGAAGTGAAGCATGCTGATCTGGTACTTGTTGCAGTGATTAGGTTGGGATCAGCAGATGCAACATCATTGTGTATGAATTGAGAGATGAATGCAGGAAAGTGTGCCCCACCCTAGAGTTCCAGGATGGGGGAAATATAAGCTCTATAGAGGAAGTGGGAGATTCTTGCTGTTTTAGGGTTTAAGAAGAAAATAGATTGTTATTGCTATAATCACAATATTTGGCATTTGGCAATTGGGTTAACTTTGAAAAATACCTTTGTTAAGATTTGCTGTATCATATACAACAACACCATAATTTATGTTCTTTGACATTATTTGTGTATAGCTGTGCCACCGGTTGCTTCTGTTCTCCCTTGTCTGAACTTTTGAGAGAGTCAACTTATCAAAGGCTCAGCCTCTGATGTGTGCATTAAAAAGTTTGAGACATTCAAATTTTCCCCTCTCATATTAATTACAAAGCGATTTATATGACTACAAATTAATAGGAGTGTACACAAACACCATTCCTACCACCAAAAGAGTGTGCCCCATCCCATTCACCACCAGCCCCCCAAGCCCCCACCACCCCAGTGAAGCTGTACTTCCACCCTTGCCCTCATGCCCTCAAACAGGAGATTTTTTACTTTGGTGCTCTACTCCAAATTTAGTCAAAACCTGCTTTGAGTTTACCTTTCTGTTCTTCTTTCTCAACTTCTGTTTATGAGTGGGATCATCCCATACACATCAGTCAGGCTGCGCCATGGAGAAGAGAGAGAGGAGATCTGGAGCGAAGAGGGAACATAAATCTTTATTCACACGGGCACCTCAGAGTTGGGCGAAAGCGCAGTGGTTCGGGCCACAAGGAGGTAGCAAAAATGGCTGCCTCCTGCTATGTGCAGCACCGTACTTTGCGTCCCTTTGCCTAAGTGAAAAGCGGGCAAGAGAGACAAGGGGTGGAAGAAGAAGGGCTTTATAGGGCAACAACCTGGAGTGATGTGTCAGGACAGGATTGGTAGAAAAAGGCACTTTGAGAATATTGTGGGAAGTGGCAAAGCCTGAGGGGACAGCTTGGCAGATGTGACTGCATCTACATAATTCCCCAACACTCATCTTTGTCTTTCTGACTTATCTAACTTAACATAATTCTTCTAGCTCCATCCAAGATGGGTCAGAGAAGGTGGTTCATTGTTCTTTAGAGCTCGTAGTATACCATTGTGTATATATACCACAGCTTTCTCAGCCACTCTATTGTTGTTGGACACCTGGGTTGCTTCCAGGATTTAGCTATTACAAATTGTGCTGCTATGAACATAGGTGTACACATATCTTTTTGGTTGGGTTTATGGAGTGCTTGGGATATATCCCTAGGAGAGGAATTACTGGGTCATATGGAAGGTCCATGTCTAGCCTTGTGAGAGTTCTCCAGACTGCTCTCCACAGAGCTGTACCCATTTACATTCCCACCAGCAGTGCAAAAGGGTTCATTTGTCCCCACAGCCTCTAGAGCATGTGTTGCTGCTGTCCTTTTTTTATTTATTTAAGAAAGGATTAATTAACAAAACCATAAGGTAGGAGGGGTATAACTCCACACAATTCCCACCACCCAATCTCCATAACCCACCCCCTCCCCTGATAGCTTTCCCATTCTCTATCCCTCTGGGAGCATGGACCCAGGGTCATTGTGGGTTGCAGAAGGTAGAAGGTCTGGCTTCTGTAATTGCTTCCCTGCTGAATATGGGCGTTGACTGGTTGGTCCATACTCCCAGTCTGCCTCTCTCTTTCCCCTAGTAGAGTGTGTCTCTGGGGAAGCTGAGCTCCAGGACACATTGGTGGGATCTTCAGTCTAGGGAAGCCTGGCCAGCATCCTGGTGGCATCTGGAACCTGGTGATTGAAAAGAGAGTTAACATATGAGGCCAAACAAATTGTTGAGCAATCATGGGCCTAAAGCTTGGAATAGTGGAGAGGAAGTGTTAGGGAGGTAATCACTGCTAACTCTAGTGTACTTCTGCTTTCAGGTATATATTTTGCAGTAGTTTATGGATACGTGTGAACATAAGCTCTCTCTCACAGAAACTGGTGTATATCTAGGTTATGGGACGTTGTAGGAAAGTGAACCACCAGAGATGAAATTAGAGTGTAGTATAAAAGGAAAGGTCTCACCCGAGTAATGAAGCTGAAGGGTTGTCATTCCACACGTGAAGTCTCTGGACACAGTCTGAAGTGAAGCATGTTGAGGTGGCAATCATTGCGTTGGTTAGGTTGTGATCGGCGGATGCAATATTATTTGGTATGGATTGGGAGAGGCATACGGGAAAGTGGGCCCTATCCAAGGGTTTCCAGGACTAGGGGGAAGTAGGGGCTCTATAGTGGAGATGTGAGGTTCCTGCTGTCTTAGGGTTCAAAAAGACAATAGATAGTTAATATTATCATCACATTATTTGGTAATTGGGTTAACTTTGAAAAGTCCTTTTGTTATGGTTTGCTGTACAGTATCCAGTATCTTGTATATAGCTGTGCTATTGGATGCTTCTAATCTACTTTTTTTTTCTAATCTACTTTTCTAATCTAATTCTAGGCTTTTGAGAGAGTCCGCATATCAAATACACAGCCTATATATTAAAAAGATTCAATTTGTGTTTTGAAAAACTTTGAGACATACAATTGATTTTCCCCCTCTCATATTAACTACTGATTTATATGTCCACATTTTGCTAGGAGTGTACATAAACACCATTCCCACCACCAAAAGACTGTGACCCATCCCTCCCACCCATTCCCACCCCCCACTGGCCCAGGAAGCTGCATGTCTACCCCTCACCACAGGGTTTTTACTTTGGTGCCCTGCTTACAATTTGATCAGGTCCTGCTTTTAGTTTCCCTTTCAGGTCTTCTTAGTCAACTTCTGTTGATGAGTGGGATCATCCCATACTCATCTTTATCTTTCTGACTTAGTTCACTTAACATAATTCCTTCTAGCTCTGTCCAAGATGGGTCAGAGAAGGTGGGTTCATTGTTCTTGATAGCTGTCTATTATTCCATTGTGTATATATACCACAGCTTTCTCATCTGTTGTTGGGCACCTGGGTTGCTTCCAGGTTTTAGCTATTATGAATTGTGCTGCTGTCCTTTTTGATGTATGCCATTCTCACAGGGGTGAGGTGGTATCTTAATGTTGTCTTCATTTGCATTTCTATAACAATCAGTGACCTGGAACAATTTTTCATGTGTTTGTTAGCCTTTTGGGTCTCTTCTCTAATGAATTTTATGTTCATATCCTTTGCCCCTTTTTGGATGGGGTCATTTGCTTTTTTGTTGCTAAGTTTGCTGAGCTCTTTGTATATCTTGGTGATTAGTCTCTTGTCTGATGTATGGCATTTGAAGATCTCCCATTCTGTGAGGGGTCTCTTTGTTTGTGTGATAGTTTCTTTGGCTGTGCAGTAGCTTTTCAGTTTGATGTAGTACCATTGATTTGTTTCTGCTTTAGCCTTCCTTGCAATTGCATTTGTATCATCAAAGATGCCCTTGAGGTTTAGGTGGGAAAGTGATCCACCAATGTTTTTCTCAAAGTATTTGAAAGTTTCTGGTCTAACATCCAGGTCCTTGATCTATTTGGAGTTGATTTTTTCTTCTGGTGAGAAAGAATGTTTCAGTTTCATTCTTCTGCATGTTTCAATCCAGTTTTCCCAGCACCATTTATTGAAGAGAGCCTTCTCCCTCCATTTAATACTTTGGGCCCCCTTATCAAAGTTTAGATGTCCATAGCTGCGGGGGTTTAGTTCTGGGCTTTCAATTCTATTCCACAGATCTTTGTGCCTATTTTTATTCCAGTACCAGGCTGTTTAAATGATGATGGCCTTATAATATAGTTTGAGATCTAGGAGTGTGATGTCTCCATTTCTGTTTCTTGTCCTTAAGAATGTTTTGACGATTCTAGGTATTATCTGGTTCTAGATAAATTATTGTAATTTTTTTCTATTCTCTTAAAGAGCCTTGGTGGAATTTAAAAAAAGCACCCAAGCAAGAAATTCAAATTTTTCTGGAAACAAATGAAAATTAAGACACAAGCTATCAAAATATTTGGGAAACAGCTAAAGCAGTAATGAGAGGGAAACTCATAGCCATACTGTCACACATTTGAGAACAAGAAAAAGCTCAAATAAATGACCTTACTGTATGCCTTAAGGACTTATAGGAAGAGGAACCATAAGGCAACCAAAAGCATGGAAATCACTAAAATTAGAGCTAAAATAAACAACATTGAAAATAAGAGAACCATACAAAAGATCTATGAAATCAAGTGTTGGTTCTTTGAAAAATTAAACAAGATTGACAAACCCCTAGCCAGAGTAACCAAAAAGGGGGGGGGGGAGACACTCAAATAAATAGATTTGTAAATGATAGAGGAGATATCATAACTGACATAACAGAAATCCAGAAAGTCATGTGAAACTTTTATGAAGAACTACAGGCCACCAAGCTAAAGAATCTGGACGAAATAGAAGAATTCCTAGAAACATATACCCTTCCAAAACTGAACCAAGAAGAATGACAAAACCTAAATGCACTAATCACAGACAAAGAAATTGAACCAGTTATTAAGAATCTTCTGGGGGGTTCCCGGAAGATGGCAGACTGAGAAGCTGCTAGTGGCTTGAGTTCTGACCACATCTTCTGGAAATGGTAGGATTTTCTGCCTTTAGTAGGCCAGTCAATAAGGGGTCCTAGCGGTAACACCAAGGAGGTGACTATAACTTAATTAGGGCTAAAAAATAGAGTAGAAAAAAAGGGGAAAAATTTTTTTCTTTTAAATTATTAAGCACACCTCCTCCCTCTCCTCCCCCCCATAACCAGTCCCTGGGGACCAGCTCCTAGCAGGCTCCCCTGCTGAACTTCTTTCTTTACCAAGAATCCTGTCCCACCAGGGAGTATCATTCATTCTAAGTCTATACCCTTCTGAAACCTCTGGCCTTTTTTCTTTCTAAGTAGCCAACCCCCCCCCCACCTCACCCTGCATAGCCAATTAAATAATTAAAAATAAATAAATAAACTCTTTCCTTTCACCGCTCTTTTATGACTATTATTTTTCTCATCTTTTTCTTTTTTCTCTCTCTCTTTCTTTTTTTTTCTTTTTCTCATTCTTGTCATCCTTTCTTCCTTAATCCTACAGCTTCCAAAGCCACAGGCGCCATCCCCCACACCACCAAACAGTGTGCTTTTTTGAATTCACTGATATACATTTGGGAATTATTTGGGGGAAGATTTCTGACTCAGAGTGGACTCTCACTGCGAGTGTCTCTGCTCAACTTCCCTTCTTCCTTTAGCTACCCCTAGAATATACAGTGGACAGTAGATTTTCATAGCTGTCTATTTCAGCTATCCTTGTCTAGTCCTGCAGTTTTTCTTTTTCTCTTTCTTAACAATCAGCTGCCTCTGATCACGAGGTTTGAGGTAATCTGGGACAGGGTTTTTTTTAACCTGCTCTATTTTATTATTAATATTATATAAAGGCATATATCTTCCCCCCCTTTAGGTTGATCAGAATTAACTCTTAGGGTATCTTTCATTGCTAGGGTAGTGGGCATCTTATCTATTGTGGGAGGAACTTGTCTCGTTACTCCTACCTCCTCTACAGACTCTCCCCTCCCTCCTCCTCCTAGCTCATTAAAAAATTAAATTACAACAATAAAACAACAAAGGCAACAAAAGGGAATAAACAAATTAAATTAAATTAAATAAAAAAAGAAAAGTCCTTAAAAAAAGGGAGTCGGGCTGTAGCGCAGCAGGTTAAGCACAGGTGGTGCTAAGCTCAAGGACCGGCGTCAGGATCCCAGTTCGAGCCCCCAGCTCCCCACCTGCAGGCAGGTCCCTTCACAGGTGGTGAAGCAGGTCTGCAGGTGTCTGTCTTTCTCTCCCTCTCTCTGTCTTCCCCTCCTCTCTTCATTTCTCTCTGTCCTATCCAACAAGAATGACATCAGTATTAACTACAACAATAAAACAAAAAGGGCAACAAAAGGGAAAATAAATACAATAAAATAAATAAAAAAAGAAAAGTCCTTAAAAATTAAATTAAATTTAATTTAAAATAAAGTAATAAAAAAAACCTTTCCTTTCACTGCTCTTTAATTACAGCTTTTTTCTTATCTCTTCTCTTTTCTCTCTCTTGTCTCTTTTTCTTTTTTTATTTTATTTTTATTTTATCTTGTCATACACTTCTTCCTTCTTCTTTGCCTTTCTGAATTTGTGAATTATTTTGGGGAAGAAATCTGACTCAGAGTGGACTCTCTATGTGTGTATCTCTGCTCTAGTTACCTTTCCCCTCTTGTTACCCCTAGAATATACAGTAGATAGCAGATTTGCATAACTGTCTATTCTTGCTATCCCTTCTTTCTTTTCTCTTTCTTATTCACTGGGATTTGGTTACTATTTCTTCATGGACTGGAGAAATTGTTTGGCTAACTGGTAGTGATTAATCTGCTTCCATACTTGCTTCAGTTGCTACCGTAATTCCTGAGGTTGGTGAGTGCAATTGTCATAAGGTATTTAGTACAGTGTTGCTTGCATTCAAGACAGAACAACTGAGGAACAACAGAGCATAAAAAAAGAACATAAATCAAAAAAATGGGTAGATCAAAAACAAATAAAACTGCTACTCCAATGAATGAAGACAAGAGCCCAGAAGAAACTACAAATCAGCCAGAAGTAACCATAGATAAGAAAAGTATGCAAGCAATAGTAAACTTATTAATCACAGAAATGAAAACAACATTGGAGGAAAGGAATGGCAGTATTAGGGAAACAACAGTTGAGACCCCCAAGGAAAATACTGATTATCTTGAGGCAATTAGAGAACTGAAAGCTGAAATAGCTGTAATGAAGAAAGAAGCTGAGGTAAGGGAAAGCAGAATAACAGACAAAGAAAACAGAATTATTCAGACAGAGGATGAGTTAGAGAAAACGAAGAAAGAGGTGAAAAAGCTTAAAAAGAGATTGAGAGACACTGAAAACAACAACAGAGACATATGGGATGATCTCAAAAGAAGTAACATTCATATAATTGGCCTGCCAGAGGAAGAAAGAGAGGAAGGGAAAGCAAACATTCTAGAGGATATAATACAAGAAAACTTCCCAGACCTGAATAACAGAAAGGATATCAAGGTTCAAGAGGCCCAGAGAGTACCAAACAGAATCAAATCAGACCTGAAGACACCAAGACACATCATAGTCACAATGAGAAGAAGTAAGGATAAAGAAACGATCCTAAAGGCTGCAAGAGAGAAACAAAAAGTCACATACAGGGGAAAACCCATAAGATTATCTGCAGATTTCTCCACTCAAACTCTAAAAGCCAGAAGGGAGTGGCAAGGTATCTATTGAGCCCTGAATGAAAAAGGGTTTCAACCAAGGATAATATATCCTGCTAGACTTTCATTCAAGCTAGATGGAGGGATCAAAACCTTCTTAGACAAACAACAGTTAAAGGAGGCAACCATCACCAAGCCGGCCCTGAAAGAGGTACTAAAAGACCTCTTATAAACAAGAACATCACTATAATACTTGCAATATATCAGAGCAAAAAAAAAATTTTTTTAACAATGGCACTACAATACATTAAATCCATAATATCAATAACTGTCAATGGCTTAAACTCACCCATCAAAAGGCACAGAGTTGGGGGATGGATCAGAAAACATAACCCAACCATATGCTGCTTGCAAGAATCCCATCTGTCACAACAAGATAAACACAGACTTAAAGTGAAAGGATAGAAAACTATCATACAGGCTAACGGACCACAAAAAAGGGCAGGAACAGCCATTCTCATCTCAGATACGATAGATTTTAAATTAAATAAAGTAATAAAAGATAGGCAAGGACATTACATAATGATTAGAGGATCAATCAGCCAAGAAGACTTAACAATTATTAACATCTATGCACCCAACGAGGGACCATCTAAATACATTAAGCATCTACTGAAAGAATTTCAAAAATACATCAATAGTAATACAATAATAATGGCAGACTTCAATACTCCACTCTCACACTTAGACAGATCAACAAAGCAGAGAACCAGCAAAGATACAAGAGAATTGAATGAAGAGATTGACAGACTCGACCTCTTGGATATTTTCAGACTCCTCCACCCCAAAAAAACTGGAATACACCTTCTTTTCAAATCCACATAACACATACTCAAGGATAGACCACATGTTAGGCCACAAAGACAGCATCAATAAATTCAAGAGCATCGAAATCATCCCAAGTATCTTCTCAGACCACAGTGGAGTAAAGCTAACATTTAACAACAAACAGAAAATTATTAAAAGTCACAGAATTGGGAAACTAAACAACATACTTGTTAAACCACTGGGTCAGAGATTCACTCAAGCAGGAAATTCAAATGTTCCTGGAAACAAATGAAAATGAAGACACAACTTATCAAAATATTTGGGACACAGCTAAAGCAGTACTGAGAGGGAAAGTTATAGCCATACAATCACATATTAAACACCAAGAAGAAGCTCAAATGAACGACCTTACTGCACACCTCATGGACTTAGAGGAAGAGGAACAAAGGAACCCTAAAGCAACCAGAAGGACAGAAATCACTAAAGTTAGAGCAGATGCATTTGGGATGCATTGGATCAACCTTCCCGTGGTGCATCTCGTGAGTACCCATTCATTGGGGAAACTGACAATCCTTCCTAGCCGACTGAATCCACATGGATCCCAGTCACTTTCAAAGCCAGCAACAAGCAGCTCCTGACAGCTTTCAAGCTGTTGGTCCTGCTCTTCGAGTCCTCCAACTTAATGTTGAGGGGCTGTCCTTTGCCAAACGCGTTCTTATTGGTCAATTGGCGATACAGCATTAGGCAGATGTTATCTGCCTACAAGAAACACATATAGCAGTCGATGAAGCTACTCGATTCACCATCAGTGGATTCGATTTAATATGCTATAATCTTCATCCTAAACACGGCGGAGCCATCTACGCCAAATCGTGTCTTGTGGAAGTTTACCATATGGCCTCTTCCACCTTCTACGACTCCATTACTATTGGAACTATTCGGCTTGTCAACGTATGTAAGCCTCCCAGTGCCTCATGGGATAATGAGGTCCTGCCTATCCCGAATCACCCAGCCATTTACGTTGGAGACTTTAATAGTCATCACCAAGACTGGGGATATTCCTCCACTCGTGCTGATGGCTCTATCTTAGCCGACTGGGCTTCAGTGAATGACCTCTCCCCTATTATAAGATCCCAAACAGCCAGGCTCTTTTCACAGTGCTAGATGGAATAAAGACTCGTCACCTGACCTGTGCTGGATTAGCACAGTCAACGGCCAAGCCTTTCCCTTTACGAGACAAGTTCTCAAGATCTTCCCGCACAGTCACCACCGCCCAGCTATCATCCACATTGGTCTCCAGCTCCCACAGATTCTGTGCTCGGAGAAACTAAGATGGAACTTTCGGAAAGCAAACTGCCGTCTGTTCAGTGATCTTACCAACAAATCTATTCCTGCAATTCCAATTAACTCTATCCCCTCTGAAGATTCCTACAGGCACTTCTGCCAAGCCATCTTCAAAGCAGCTTCCCAAGCCATTCCTCGTGGGAGATGTGCTAACTATAGGCCTTGTCTTCATGCTGAATGCGAGCAACTACTAAATTGCCTCCCTGGATGCAGCACGCCAAGCCCACTGGCAACAAATCACAGAAAGTCTGAACTTCACCCACTCAAGTAGGAAGGCCTGAAAGCTTCTTCACAGACTGGGTGCCAGTAGCCAACCCCCTCCCATCTCCCATCCTCCCGTATCTCCAAACTCAGTGGCCAGTCACCTAACTCAAGTTGGACGTGCTAAGATCGACCCAGTCTGGAAAAGAGAAATTTCCCATGAGTGGTCATCCCACTTCCGGTTATCTTGTCCATCTCCAAAACTCTCTCCCTTTACACTGTCTGAACTGGAAGACACTTTGAAGAGGGTTAAACCGGGAACAACTGCTGGCTATGATAACATCACCCCAGAACTCATTCTTAACCTGGGTCCCGCGGCAAAGAGGTGGCTCGCTTCATTCCTGCCCCACATCTTGGAATCTGAGACTATGCCCAAAGTTTGGCGTCGTGCAAAGATTATAGCAGTTTTGAAACCAAGAAAGACCCAACAGTGGCCGCCAGCTATAGATCAATTTCTCTCCTCTCCATGTGTTACAAACTCCTTGAGAGGCTGCTTCTGTCACGTATTTCTCATCTTACAGAGAAATTCCTATCACCCGCCCAAGCTGGTTTCTGCCCAGGAAGATGTACCTGTGAACAAGCCCTGGCCCTCTCAACTTACATTGAAAATGGATTCCAGAAGAATTTAAAGATGGGTGCTGTCTTTGTTGATCTCACAGCAGCCTATGACACGGTCTGGCACCGTGGTCTCCTAGTCAAGATCTCAAGATGCCTGCCTCCATGGGTGGCCAACACTGTATCGTTTCTTCTCCAAAACAGAAGATTCCAGGTGCATCTGGGTGACAAGTCTAACAGATGGAGACTTGTCTCAAGTGGCCTTCCCCAGGGCTCTGTTCTGACTCCTACACTATTTAATATTTACATCAATGACCTCCCAGAAACTTCTTCAAGGAAGTTCATCTACCCCAATGATATCTGCTGTGCAACTCAGGCATCAAAGTTCGACATCCTCGAGGAAACACTCACGAAAAACATGTCTTTGATATCTGATTACTGTAAAAAATGGTGACTAATCCCTAGCACTGCAAAAACGGTATCATCTGTTTTCCATCTACACCATGCCTCGGCCTCGCGTGAGCTTAATGTGCAGCTTGGCGATACGAGAATCCGGCATGAAGCCCAGCCAGTCTATCTTGGCGTTACTCTCGATTGCACTCTGTCATTTCACGAACATCTCATAAAAACTGCAGCAAAGGTGGGCGCGAGGAATAACATCATTGCAAGACTGGCCAGCTCCTCATGGGGCGCGAGCGCTTCCACACTACGATCATCATCTCTGGCATTATGCTATTCCACTGCAGAATACTGTGCCCCAGTATGGTTCCGTAGCCCCCATGTCCAATTGGTCGATACCAAATTATATTCCTCCATGAGGATAATTTCTGGAACCATCTGTTCCACCCCGGTTCCATGGCTGCCAGTTCTTAGCAACATCGCCCTGCCAGATATTCGTCGGGATGCGGCGTCATCTAAGTTCATTTCCCATGTCTAAGCTCGACTGGACCTGCCAATATACTCGGATATCTTCATCCACCCTGTCCAACACTTGGCGTCTCGTCACCCAATCTGGTCCCCTATGCCTACACTGAACTTCTCTGTTCCAGACTCTTGGAAACAGAGTTGGCAGTCAGCTGAGGTAAAGAACAAACACCTCATCACAGACCCCTGCAAGCGTCAACCCGGCTTTGACCTAGCACGTTATGATTGGGCCCTCCTCAATCGCTATCGAACAGGCCATTGCTGGTGCGCTGCTATGTTCCATCGCTGGGGAGCCAGAGACGACCCGAACTGCCCCTGCGGCTACAGACAGACTATGACCCACATAGTCAACGACTGCCACCTCTCCAGATTCAAAGGAGGTCTCGAAACTTTACATCAGGCTCAACCTGATGCTGTTGACTGGCTATGGAAGAAGGGCAAATGCTAGAAGAAGAAGAGCAGAAATAAACAACATCGAAAATAAAAGAACCATACAAAAGATCAATGAAGCCAAATGTTGGTTCTTTGAAAGATTAAACAAAATTGACAAACCCCTAGCCAGACTCACCAAACAAAAAAGAGAGAATACTCAAATTAATAGAATTGTAAATGATGGAGGAGGTATCACACTCACACCACAGAAATCCAGAGAATCCTGCGAAACTTCTATGAAGAACTATACGCCACCAAGCTAGAGAATCTGGAAGAAATGGAACAATTCCTAGAAGCACATGCTCTTCCAAAACTGAACCAAGAACTACAAAATCTAAATGCACCAATCACAGACAAAGAAATTGAAACTGTTATTAAGAATCTCCCCAACAACAAAAGTCCTGGACCAGATGGCTTCACAAATGAATTCTACAAGACTTTCAAGAAACAGTTAATACCCATACTTCTTAAGCTTTTCCATAAGACTGAAGAAACAGGAATACTCCCTTCCACCTTCTATGAAGCCAACATCACCCTGATACCAAAAGCTGATAGGGACATAACAAAAAAGGAAAACTACAGACCAATATCGCTGATGAACATAGATGCCAAAGTATTAAACAAGATCTTGGCCAACCGGATACAGCAACATATCAAAAAGATTGTTCATCACGACCAAGTGGCATTCATCCCAGGAATGCAAGGCTGGTTCAACATCCGTAAGTCAATCAATGTCATTCACCACATCAATAAAAGCAAAGCCAAAAACCACATGATTATCTCAATAGATGCAGAGAAAGCCTTTGACAAAATCCAACAACCATTCATGCTCAAAACTCTACAAAAAATGGGAATAGATGGGAAATTCCTCGATATAGTGGAGTCTATATATAGCAAACCTACAACCAACATCATACTCAATGGACAGAAGCTGAAAGCATTCCCCCTCAGATTGGGGACTAGACAGGGCTGTCCACTGTCACCGTTACTCTTCAACATACTATTGGAAGTTCTTGCCATAGCAATCAGGAAAGAGAAAGAAATCAGAGGAATACAGATTGGAAGGGAAGAAGTCAAGCTCTCACTATTTGCAGATGATATGATTGTATACATAGAAAGACCTAAAGAATCCAGCAGAAAACTACTGGAAGTTATTAGGCAATACAGCAAGGTATTAGGGTACAAAATCAATGTACAAAAAATCAGTGGCATTTCTTTATGCAAACACTACACCTGAAGAATAAGACATCCAGAAATCACTCCCATTTACTGTTTCAGCAAAATCAATCAAATACCTAGGAATAAAGTTGACCAAAGAAGTGAAAGACTTGTATGCTGAAAACTGAGTCGCTACTCTGGGAAATAGAAACTGGTACCAAGAAATGGAAAGATATCCCATGCTCATGGATTAGAAGAATAAATATCATCAAAATGAATATTCTCCCCAGAGCCATATACAAATTTAATGCAATAACCATCAAAGTTCCACCAAGCTTCTTTAAGAGAATAGAACAAACACTACAGTCATTTATCTGGAACCTGAAAACACCTAGAATTGCCAAAACCATCTTGAGGAAAAGAAACAGAAATGGAGGCATCACACTCCCAGACCTTAAACTATATTATAAAGCCATCATCATCAAAACAGCATGGTACTGGAACAAAAATAGGCACACAGACCAGTGGAACAGAATTGAAAGCCAGAAATAAATCCCCACACCTATGGACATCTAATCTTTGATAAGGGGACCCAAAAGATTAAATGGAAAAAGGAGGCTCTCTTCAATAAATGGTGCTGGGAAAAACTGGGTTGTAACATGCAGAAGAATGAAATTGAACCACTTTATCTCACCCGAAACAAAAATCAACTCCAAATGGATCAAAGACCTAGATGTCAGACCAGAAACAATCAAATACTTAGAGGAAAACATTGGTAAAACACTTTCCCACATACACCTCAAGGACATCTTTGATGAATCAAACCCAATTGCAAGGAAGACTAAAGCAGAAACAAACCAATGGGACTACATCAAATTGAAAAGCTTCTGCGCATCCAATGTCGCAGGAAGTGCAAGGACCAGTGTAAGGATCCTGGTTGGAACCCTTGGCTCCCCACCTGCAGGGGAGTCCCTTCACATGCAGTGAAGCAGGTCTGCAGGTGTCTGTATTTCTCTCTCCATTTCTTTCTGTCCTATCCAGCAGTGAACGACATCAATAATAACTACAACAATAAGGCAATAAGGACAACAAAAGGGAAAATAAATAAATAAAAGAATTTTCTGAACAACAAAAGTCCTGGACCATATGGCTTCACAAACGAATTCTACAAAACCTTCAGGAAACAGTTAATACACAAGATCAAAGAAACAGGAACACTCCCTTCCACCTTCTATGAAGTCAGCATCACCCTGATACCAAAGCAGGTAGGGACACAACAAAAAAGGAAAACTACAGACCAATATATCTGATGAACATATATGCCAAAATATTAAACAAGATCTTGGATGGACCTTGAAAAATTCATGTTAACTGAAATAAGTCAGAAACAGAAAGATGAATATGGGATGATCTCACTGTCAGGCAGAAGTTGAAAAACAAGATCAGAACCTGAACTGTAATTGGTGTATTGGGTTTGGAAACAGTTGATTCCATGGAATACTTTGAAAGGGTCATCACTTCTGTTGAGGCACTAACTACAGATGTAATTATTTGCTCAAGCACTTGAACAGCTAACCCTGTGTGACTTCTTTATGCCTCAATCTTAATGAGCCTTCTAAGTGATATTTTTGGCATGGCAACTTCCACTTTCTGGCTTTTGACAGATGCCAAGAGAAATCTATAAATAATCCATGTGCTAATGAAACTAAACTAAAATAAATAAACCAGCACTTTTACCTTATGTTACCACCTTAAAAGAGTTTTCTTCAGACCATCATAGTATTAACTCTCTCCCAACTCCCAGATAATTTTGCAACAACAAATTATAACACAAAGGGTTGAAATGAGCAAGGAGTGAGTGAGGAAACTGCTGTAAAAATGAACGAACTGTCTCAGAATAGACAGTTTCCAGAAAACTTTCCTATTAGGAAACAACATCTGGGCTCCTTCCAAACTTGAGCTGTTATCTATATCTATTTTCTGTCCAGACTGACTTTGTTTTTAACTGTGGTGGGAGGGATGTCAAAAAACAAAACCATTTACACTTAAGAGTTATTTCCAATCCTAAATGTAGTTGAAAATTGGAGGAAAAAAATTTAACCCAACATACGAAAAACCCAGGTTCTTCCACGATAATAGCAACATAAAAATAATAATAATGAGAAAAGAAAAGAAAAAAAACTTTGTCCTCTATTATTTCATTGTCCCTTTCTGGGATGACCTAGTTCTGCAATGAAAAGAAAAGGAAAATAGAATAGAATAGAATAGAGAAGAGAAAAGAAAAAGAAACAAAGGCAGTAAGCACTGTAGTGTGTCAGTCTGAGCAAAGATACTATTCTTGCTATAAGACATCCTGACCTAACTGATCTTAATTCTGGCGAGGTCTTACAATCTCTGTTCTTGGTCTGGAGGAGTAAACCAAGAAAAGCAGTGTCAGGTTCAGGAGAGTTTTCTCTTAAGTGGCCCAGACCCCGCTTTTAGGATTCCGGGACAGCTGAGGTGGTCAGTGTTTGTTCTTTGTGACCAGGTCACAGCTGACTTTGAATGCAAGAACATTAAATGAACAGCACTATGATTTGGTTTCAGTCCCTGTCTCTGGTTGGTGGCACTGGGCCAAGTGTTCTCAGCCAGCCGGTCGCGGGTTTCCAAGACACCGGGAAAGCCCATCAGCTCTTAGTCACACCTGTTAAGTGTCTCCCCACTTTTAGCACCTCCTCCCCCAGTAAATGCCTTGCGCCTGGCAGAGGGCCAGGGCGCAGCACTAAGGAAGAGGACTAAGAAGCAGGGTCAGGCCTTCTTGGGCGGGTCCCCTCGGGACTCCCAACGGAGGGCTGGGGTGGTGAAGGGGAGCGGCAGGGGCGGAAGAGGCCAAGACTGGTGGCGAGGAGCATGGGGAGGGCCGGAGGAAGGAGCGTCGCAGATCCCATTCAGCTTTGAGTCTGTGGCAGAGGCGGCCTGGCTGAGGTGCGGACTGGATGGGGTTTGCACCAGCCGCTGCTTTTCTCCTCCTTGCAGCGCTGGCGCCGCCGCCCCGCGCCAGCTAGCGGCGCCAGTTAGACCCAGCAGGGTGAGCGTGGGCGCTGGCCAGCGGCTTATCTCCCAGCGCTGGAAGAGAGAGCGCTGCGGGGCCGGAGCCAGGGCCGGCCGGGGCCGGGCAGCGGGGACTCTCCGAGTCCGGTGGCCAGCGCGTCCTCCGCGGTCAACAGCTCCCGCTGGGGTCAGGGCCGCGATCCAGACCCGAGTCTCCGCGCTCGCCCAAGGGGGCGGCGGGAAGCAGCCGGGAGGCGGCGCAGGGGTCCGCAGCTCAGTCCCACAGCCCCGCGCACCAGGCGGCGGCGGCTCGGGTTCGAGAGCCCAAGCAGCCACGAGTTCCATGGCGAGCGGTGACACCAAGGGCGCGAGTCTGGCGCAGAGGAGCGGTGCCGTGCGGCGTCCCGGGGCCCCGGGCGGGCAGGGCGGCGAGCCCGCCTCCGCCGGCTCAGAGCCGCAGTCCCCTGCTGAAGCGCCGGCGGAGGGCGCCACGCTGCCCGCCTGGATGCGCCTCTACTTCTACGGCATGCACGGCGTCACCGTGGACGTGCTGGTGTCCTCGGCGCGGAGCTTCGCCCGCAGCCCGGACCTCCGGATGCTGGGATTCTCCTCGCCCTACCGCTGCTTTCTGCACTCCCTCACCCACTTCGCGCTGGAGAAGGTCTACCTGCAAAAGCGGCTCTGTCCCAGCGCCTTCCTCTTTGATTTCCTCCTCTACCCGTCGGCCCACGTGGGGCTGCAGACCCTGGCGAGCCAGGCGCTGCTGCTCAGTCTGGGCGGCGGACTCGGGGGCGCTGGGGCGCTGGACCTGGCGCTGCAGTACGTGCTGGCACTCTACCACTGCCAAGTGTTTCTGAAACGCTTCCTGTGCTTGCGGTACCGAAAGCGGCGGCGGAGGCAGCAGCAGCAGCAGCAATGGAGCGAGCCCCCCGCCCCTCCAGTGGCCCGGGTTCTTGGGGCTGCTGGTGGCCGGCGACACCGACCCTGTGGCACCAGTTGTGTCGGAGCAATTCCCAATCGGGGGCTGCCAGACCTACTTCGCTTTCTGTTCTTTGGAATGCATGGCTTTTTGGATGAGATCTTCTTCACCTTCTTTTTTAACGTGCTGGGTCAGGGGGACAGGACATCCAGCGGCCATACATCGCTCTGGTCCTTCTTTATGTACGGAAGCTGCAGTTTCGTGGTCGAAAAGCTCTACTTCCACCTCCACTATAATCGTGGCTGGGGTACCTGGAAACGAGTGCCCATCTATGTCATCTTCATCTACATGTGGGAATTGTCCTGGGGTCTGGGACTAAGAACCTGTGGCGCTTGTTCCTGGGATTATTCTCACTACCCTCTCAATTTCATGGGTCTTATCACCTTAATGTATTTACCTGGTTGGATATTCCTTAGTGTGTACCAGGACCTACTTTCTAACGTTTTGTGGCAGGTGCAGTATGTACCAACCAACTAAGACGGGCGTGGGGGTGTCACTGAATTCTCACTAATGAATACATTTTATTTTTACACGTTTTAAATGGAGTGGGTTTTTTAGCCATTTAATTTTGATACATTTTACTAAACACTTCCAACACTTATTACTTACATTTTCGTTTTCCTGGCTATTTGGAACCTATACATAATATTGAAGTATTAATCAAAACATAACCCAAAGTATTTAATTTATCAATGTTTTCTAGCCCTTACAAGTCCAAACAAAGAAACCATTCTAAGTTAACATCTGAAGTCTATAACGTATTTGGGCATAATTGGTTGATCATTAGTTATCTGTTTTCTTCTCTCTCTCTCTTTTCTTTCTTTCCCTTTCTGTTTTCCTCTTCTTTCCTTCATTCCTCTCACTCTTTCTTCCTTCTTTCCTTTCTTCTCTTTTTCTTCTTTCTCCTCATCTTCTTTTTTGAAGTGGAGTTCTTCAAATAAAAGATGTTTTTTTTTCTTTTTACAAGATTTGGTGAAATGTTCTGATTCAGTGATTTATTTCATTTTTGTACCTTGCCATATTTACTGATGCCTGCTTAAACTATCTTGTACTCATGAAATTACTGTTAATAGTTCTTCAAGTGCCTCCGTCTAGCACACAAGTGTAAAGAAACCGACAAATGTGAAGATGAAATGTTCTATGAATAGACTTTTAAATAGGAAAAGCTCTTCTAGCCCGTTAGACAGGTGACACTGTGTTAAGCATCCTGGAAGTGATCACTTTCCAATATGGGTTAGCCTTAAACGCTAAGTGTGTTAGCATTGATCAAATCTTGTGATATATGGCTGTAAATTTTTCTTACTGTGCAATATGTAAAATGTTTACCTTACAGGTCCAAGGGCCAAGTAAAAAATATATTACCCTTTAGTAGTGTTTTTACCCTACTAATTCATTCAAGATGAAGTTATAAGACTAGAAACAGTTCCTTGGAATAAAATGATCCTGGATATTAATCACAATTACATTACTTCTGTTTTCTGTAAATATACATATGCATTTTCAGTGTATTTCTACCATGTCTTCCTTGTAAGCATTTTAACTTCTCCTTCTACACTACAGAGTTCTTGGGTTAAAGTTGATGTCATGTTGTGCATTGAAAAAAATAGCTTTTGTTTTATTTTTTAATCTCTATTAGTGATTTAACAGAGTTTTTGCAAAATCCCAGGGAGATGATTTCATACCCACACATGTTGAGTGTAAGATACCGCACACTCCACAAAAGTTTTACTTTTTTCTTTTATAAATGCATACATTATAGTCATCTATATTTGGCATGTGTGTGAAATCATCTGGCTGTTGTTATTCACCTCCTTTGTTTATTGCACTCAGCAAAATCACCCACAGCCCCATCATTTTGTTTCAAATAGTGGCACCGCACTTAGTGCACATATAAGAAACAGTACAGTATCATCTTTTCTTATTACAGTTTTCCATTGAATATTAAGTTTATCATTTTAAAAATAGAACTGAATATGGCTCAGCGAAGGATGATTCAAATCTTTTCAGTTTAATTACAAAGATAACTAGGGAAAATTAGTGTGTACATGTGAATATATTCCTGTTCAAAGTATTAGTTTTTCTCCACAAAAAGGAGGAGAAGAAGGAAGAGGAGGATAGGAAAGGACTTTCAAAAGGTATTTTCTATGGTTCTAAAAGAAAATATTTAGACTTAACTCAAGATGTAGTTCTAAGAATATCATATTACTTGAATTCACTAATTCAGGTTGTGAGCTAAATTATAAAATTATAACTATTTCTATCTAATCATGGAATGAATTATGTCATCTCAATTATTTTAACTAAGGTTAAGTAGAAGTTGTTTAAAGTAACCTAAATGTTCATATTTACTTAAATGTCACTTTATGATATTCTGTTACAAGTAAAATATTCCTAAAGAAAAACAATGGTGTGAAAAATAGCATAATAATTGATTATGTGGCCCAGGACAGAGTACAGTGTATAAAATATGGGACTCACAAGCATGATGTCCTGAGTTTGATCTCTGATATCATATGTGCCAGATAGATGCACTGGTTCTTTCTCTCAATCCTGATCCCTTCCTCATAAATAAATATTTAAAGATATATTTATGAAGGGTCAGGTGTTGGTACACCTGGTTAAGAGCACACATTACAGTATGCAAGAATCCAGGTTCAAGCCCCTGGTCCCTCCCAGCAGGGGGAAAGCTTCACAAGTTGTGTAGCAGGGCTTCAGGTGTCTCTTGTCTCTTTCTTCAATCTCTTCCAACCCTCTCTATTTCTCTGTCTCTATCCAATAAAAATTAAAATAAATTAATAAAGGAGACATCTATTCATTTAAATATATATTTATGGCTATAAATTTTTGTTATATATTTATATATATTATTTTGTTCTATATATGTTTTTATGGGCAGGGGAGATAGCATAATGGTTATGTAAAAGGCTTTCATGCTCAAGGCTCTCAGATCCCAGGTTCAATTCTTGGCACCATCATAAGCCTGAGCTAAGCAGTGCTCTAGTAAGAAAACCAAAAATCAAAAAACAAACAGAAAACACTAAAAAAAATTCTGACCAAATAATTTAACAAAGGTGGCTCTTGTCTGTAAGACTGAACTAAGTAGGACACCACTCACCACATATGTGTCTGTGATTATTGATTAAGTCAATGATTTCTGAAACACTATGTGTGCAGATTTGAACATAGGCCTTTTATATGCTGCTCATTTTCCCAGTTTACTTATTAACAGCATTCCTGGAGCCAGAAAACTTAGGAAGTAGCAAAGTCAGTTACACTATCTTTATATTTTTATGTTAATATCATCTAATGGAAAGGTCAAATTTTTCATTCATTTGAGAAATAGTAATTGAGTACTCACTTTTCCTAAGCACTGAACTATTTATACACTTTCAGAAACTGCTCCAGTAAGTATATGTACATGTCTACTTATAAAATATAAGTACCCATGGTATCTTGAATGGATATATAATATATATCTTCAGTAAATATGCATATATCATCTTAACTGAATACATATATACACATAAACTCATGTGCACATAAACACACTCGTAGCATATCTATGTATATACAGATACATATATTTACTTAAACCTCTAGCAATTCTCCGTCTACAGATGAGAGTAAACAGTCAAACTGAAACCCAAAGGGGTAAGTACCAGTCTCAACACTAGCATTTTAATTGGAATCCACGTATGTATACTAGACCCTTAGAATCTGTTCTTAACAACCATGCTTTTGTGCCTTCCTTCATAAGTACAGTAGAGGCTGGGCTTTAGCCTGGGTTGCACAGAGGACAAACCAGTGCACTCTTCAAGTGGGCTATTATGCCAGTCCATTTTTAAAATGATTTTTGTGGTGATATTCTCTGCAGTACTTTTCTCTTACACTATCATAGATGCAAGGATAACTAGAAAAGTCAGACCCTTTTCTTCCATGGAAAATAACAAGAAAACTTACAGCAGGAAATACAACTTATAATCAGCATAGTTCTAGTCACCAAATGATGCTCTTTATACACAAATGGTTTTCTGAAATAAGAATTCCTCAGCTGAAATTATATATATATATACACACATACACACACACACACACAAATATATATATATATATATAGAGAGAGAGTATTAACAATATACCAAAGTAAGATATTACATATTACAAGCTAGGAAAAATATGTATAGTTATTATTATACATTTAGTGTAGTACTCATAGATAGGCTACCAAAGAAATTACAATTACTGATTTTTTTCCAAAAACATTCATTCTGAGTTAAACACCTAAGAGCCTAAGAAAGCTCTTAATAGAAAAACATGAAAAAGTAACAAGTGTTGTCTCCACTCCATGTTTAACTTTTATAACTCAGAATTTCTTTCTTTCCTGTTTTGATTTTTTTTTAGGAGGCAGGGGAATTTTTTTTTCTATGCACCTGCATGATTCTGTCATCATCAGGGTACTGTTTTTCTTTCTTTTTTTTAGATAAAGAGCGAAAGGCAGAGAAAGGAGAGATCCCACATCATTCCACCACTCATGAAAATCTAGCTGTGCATAGTAATCCTATGTGGTGATGGGTGCTGGAACCTGGAACTTCACACATGGTGTCATAAAATTGTTGCAGCCTCGTTGCGGTTATTATTGCCATTGTTGACGTTGCTTTGTTGTTGGATAGGACAGAGAGAAATGGAGAGAGGAGGGGAAGACAGAGAGAGAGGGGAGAGAAAGATAGACACCTGCAGACCTGCTTCACCGCCGTGAAGCGACTCCCCGGGGCTCAAACCGGGATCCTTAAGCTGGTCCCTGCGCTTTGCGCCACGTGTGCTTAACCCACTGCGCCACCGCTGGACTCCCAGAATAGGAAAACTTCTAAAGGGGAGATGAGATATGGAACTCTGATGGTGGGAACTGTATGAAATTGTACCCCTCTTATCCCACAATCTTGTTGATCATTATTAAATCACTAATAAAAATAAATAAAAATTAAAAAAATGTGCATTTTACTAGGTGAGCCATCTTCTGACCCCCACAGCCTGAAATTTCTACTAGAAGTGCTTTAAATTTTAAGCTTTTGTGTTAATAAGCAAAAAAATTCTGTGTTATAGGGAGACTGGTATAGTCAACAATTAATTTCAGGATTTCAGACATTTAAATAACTATGATATTTTCTTTAGATTCAGATAATAGAATTAAGTTAAAATTTAAAACAACTCTAGTAGAAAGTTCTTAACTTTTAAGTGCTTATTGTAAATACTAGATATTTCATGTTTTAAAATATACATAAAAATACATAATGGAACAATATGCCCTGCCCTTTGTTATTTAAACATATTTATATATATATATATATATATTTTTGTTTCAATAGATAGTAAGAGGTAGAGAAAGAGGCAGAGAAGGGGGTAGAAAGATAGAGAAATGGCCAGAGAGAGATCTTTCTGTTTCTTTAACAGAGGGAAAGAGAGATACCTGCCGCAGGGTTAGAGAGCTTGTGAAACTTCAGTCTCTTAGGGTGAGAGCCAAGGACTTGAAACCTGGTACTTGCACTGGATGATGTGAGTATTCTGGTAGGTGACTCACCACCTGACCCTTAAAAAAATATTTATAGGGAGTCGGGCGGTAGTGCAGTGGGTTAAGTGTACGTGGCACAAAGCACTAGGACCAGCGTAAGGATCCCGCCTGGCTCCTGACCTGCAGAGGAGTCACTTCACAGGTGGTGAAGCAGGTCTGCAGGTGTCTGTCTTTCTCTCCCCCACTGTCTTTCCCTCCTCTCTCTGTCCTATCCAACAACGTTGATATCAATATCTACAACAATAAGACAAGGGGAACAAAAGGGAATGAACAAATAAATATCTTTAAAAAAATATTTCTAATTAGTGAATCCTACCCCTGTGAGGGATAGAAAACAGTTTCTACTCTTTTGAAATAGTCTTTATTGTAATGATGAACCTCATTTGGTTAAAAAAAAAAAAAGGATGGTAAAAATAGGAATACATTTTTTTGGTATTTTTCCACTTCCAAAGTACATCAAAAAAATCAATTTAGTTGCAAAGGAAGTTATGCTCATGGTACAAACTTGGAGTGATAAATAACTTATTCAATTGTAATATCTGAGAGCATTTAAAAAAATAATTTTGCTTGCATTATATAGCATTAAATACCTTCTACCTGTTAAATTAATTTAAAATATGCTAGCTCCAATATATTTTTCAACATTACTTATTGAAGTAAACCTTCTTCATTGAGGGAAAGTAAACAGAAATACCCTTCACCGTCCCCCCCCCCACCATCATGATTAAACCCATGTTCCAGTTTATTCTGAGAGGAAAGATATCAGGAAAAAGATGGTTCTGTTGTGTTACTAGATTTTTTGTTTTTTCTTCTACTCTTAGAATTGGTTCCCAAGGATCCAACAAAAACAGTAATTATCTATGTGGACCTCTTTTCATTAGAATTGGCCCCTGATTTTAAAAATGAAAACATGCAGGCTCACTAGCAGCTCAAATTGCAAATTAACCTGTGATGTTCACAGAGAATTTTTTCTTGGAGACTTTTTTCTCTTATTACTAGGACAACATAAATATGGGGACCTTTCTCTTAATTTTAAAGTTATCATTGCAAAGTGACTAGACAAATGAATGTTTTCTCTCTGCTATGTCTCTGATACATCTTACTTCTTTTGTTGCCCTTGTTTTTCATTGTTGTTGTGGTTTGTTATTGTTGTTGTTATTGATGTCGTCATTGTTAGATAGGACAGAGAGAAATGGAGAGAGGAGGGGAAGACAGAGAGTGGGAGAGAAAGACACCTGCAGACCTGCTTCACCGCCTGTGAAGTGACTCCCCTGCAGGTGGGGATCCAGGTCCTTGAACCGGATCCTTCTGCAGGTTCTTGCGCTTTGCCCCACTTGCGCTCAACCCGCTGCGCTACCGCCTGACTCCCTATATCTTACTTCTTTTTTTTTTAAATTTTTTATTTAAGAAAGGATTAATGAACAAAAATATAAGGTAGGAGGGGTACAACTCCACACAATTCCCACCACCCAATCCCCATAACCCACCCCCTCCCATGATAGCTTTCCCATTCTCTAGCCCTCTGGGAGCATGGACCCAGGGTCGTTGAGGGTTGCAGAAGGTAGAAGGTCTGGCTTCTGTAATTGCTTACCCGCTGAACATGGGCGTTGACTGGTCGGTCCAGACTCCCAGTCTGCCTCTCTCTTTCCCTAGTAAGGTGTGTCTCTGGGGAAGCTGAGCTCCAGGACACATTGGTGGGGTCTTCAATCCAGGGAAGCCTGGCCAGCATCCTGGTGGCATCTGGAACCTGGTGATTGAAAAGAGAGTTAACATATGAAGCCAAACAATTTGTTGAGCAATCATGGATCCCAAGCTTGGAATAGTGGAGAGGAAGTGTTAGGGAGGTACTCACTGCAAACTCTAGTGTACTTCTGCTTTCAGGTATATATTTTGCAGTAGTTTATGGATACATGTGCACATAAGCTCTCTCTCACAGAAACTGGTGTATATCTAGGTTATGGGACTTTGTTAGAAAGTGAACCACCTGAGATGAAATTAGAGTGTACTATAAAAGGAAAGGTCTCACCCGAGTAATGAAGCTGAAGGGTTGTCATTCCACATGTGAAGTCTCTGGACACAGTCTGAGGTGAAGCATGTTGAGGTGGTAATCATTGCGTTGCTTAGGTTGTGATCGGCGGATGCAATATTATTTGGTTTGGATTGGGAGATGCATACGGGAAAGTGGGCCCTATCCAAGGGTTCCAGGACTGGGGGAAGTAGGGGCTCTATAGTGGAGATGTGAGGTTCCTGCTGTCTTAGGGTTCAAAAAGACAATAGATAGTTAATATTATCATCACATTATTTGTTAATTGGGTTAACTTTGAAAAGTCCCTTTGTTATGGTTTGCTGTACAGTATCCAGTATCTTGTATATAGCTGTGCTATTGGATGCTTCTAATCTACTTGGTCTAGGCTTTTGAGAGTCCGCATATCAAATACATAGCCTATATATTAAAAAGATTTAAGAATACCAAAGTCACAAGTATCAGTTTATATTGAAGGATTAACGGATTACAGTAGAGTTATTGGCACATGGGTACAATTTCTCTTCTCCCTGTGATAGGCGTCTGCTATACATTCTCACCCTCATCAGGCATCAGGACCTCCCCTCAAACTCCTCCCTTCTCCCCCAGAATCCTTCATTTTTGTGCACTATGGTACACCCAGTCCAAGTTTCACTTTGTGCTTGCCATGTTTCTTAAATTCCATCTATGAGTCAGATCCTCTAATATTCATCCCTTTCTTTTTTGCTTTTCTCACTTAACATGATTCCTTCAAACCCCATTCAAGATGAGGCAGAGGAGATGATGTCATCATTTTTAGCAGTCAAGTAGTGTCCTGATAAACACATATTAGATGATAGCTAGATACTGTTTTTACCATGCTTAATGATCAGAAAGGACATGTGATGTCTTAGTGTTTTGTCTCTCCCCCAGCCCTTCCTGGGGGTCTTTCAGGAAGTGAGCTGAGCAAATTTGCACAGAGATTTATGTTCTATCAGTAACTGAATAACTGTGGAATGAGGGAGGATATGTTAATAATTATTTTTAATAATATGTTTATAATTATTTTTCTATTGCTAGACATCCAGACAAGATTGTCAGCTCCAAAAGTGTCCATCGAATGCAGAAACTAGAGAAGGGATTTTTCATTAGAGAATAAATACGTGCTGTTATCTTGAGCCAGCCTGTGCCAATATGACAGACCCATTCCATTTTTCAGAATTGAATAAATGTCTCACTTCCAGTCTTTCTTCAAGTTTCCTGAGTCAGCTTTTGGTGTGAATGATTTATTTTCGGGTTGATTTATTTCTAACACGTGTAAGATTATAATTACATTGTGCTGTATTTAGCCATCCGTATTAATGATTTTATATTCCGTGGACATATACTTAGGAGTGGTATAGCTGTAACATAAGGTATTTCCATTTTTATTAGTTTGAATACACTCTGTCCTGCCTTCCATAGGGGGTTATACCAGTCTCTGTTCCAACCATCAGTGTAACAAAGTTCCTTTCTGTCTACAACCTCTCCAAAACTGCCAGTCCCTGTTCAAGGCGCCATTTGCTGGGCTGGGATAGCTTCATGGGTGGTAGAGAGACAACCAGGGACTCATGGCTGAGCTGGGAAGCAGTATCTCGTTTATGAATCAGATACATCACCTTTTATGCATCTCTTCACCGGAAGTGGCAAGGGAAAGGAAAATGACTAGGAGAGGGGGCAGAGCAAAAAAAGAGCAGGAACAGAACATAGAAAGCTTCCATCTAACCAGTGGGGATTAAACCAATACCCTGCAGGCAGGACAGGACCCAGGTAAATCAGTGATTATGTAAATAGACCACATTGTAAGTAATACAAGCTAACCTAATGTGATGATCAAAACAAAAGGTCTTATAAGCAGAATTTAGAAGCATACCAACACAAAACTTTGCATCTTTTGATTTGTTGATGTAAGCCATCTTCTCACAGGTGTGAAGTGAAGCAAACTGTGATTTTTATGTTTACTTCTCTAATGATAAGTGGAGCATTTCTTCAATATCTGTGGGTTATATGTATATTTTCTTTAGGAAAACATCTACTCAGTCATCCTGCCCACCTTTCTTACTAAATCAATCAATATTTTGATATGGAGTTGTGTGAATTACTTGTACATGTTTGTTTGATATAATTAACTTATCATATGCATGGTTTGCAAATATTTTTTTCTCCCAATTGCAAGGATGCATATGTAGCTTTTAAAAAAAAAATGTGTAGAAGCTTTTCAATTTGACATAGTTTGATATACTTAACCTTGTTTTCATTTAACTTGTCCATGGAGTCGAGACTTCAGATACACCTTTGATGTTATTGTCTTTTTTTTTATGTTTTATTTATTTATTTATTTATTTATTTATTCCCTTTTCTTGCCCTTGTTGTTTTATTGTTGTAGTTATTGATGTCATCGTTGTTGAATAGGACAGAGAGAAATGGAGAGAGGAGGGGAAGACAAAGAGGGGGAGAGAAAGACACCTACAGACCTGCTTCACTGCCTGTGAAGCGACTCCCCTGCAGGTGGGGAACTGGGGGCTCGAACTGGGATCCTTAAGCCGGTCCTTGCACTTGAGCTTAACACGCTGGATGTTAATGTCTTGAAGTGTTTTTACTAAGCCTGTGCTTTGTGTTTTGTGGTTGGTTTCAGGCCAGATATTGAGGTCTATAGTCTATTTTTGAGCTGTTTTTGGTGTACAGTATTAAGTGGTGGTCTTGTTTCATTTTTCTACATGTTTTCCCAGCACCGTTTATTAAAGAGATATTCTTTCCCTCAGTAAGTGGTTTTGGACCCTCAGTCATATTTATATATTTCTGGACTCTCCCCTGTTTCACTAGTTTGAGTGTCTGTTTTTGTCCCAAAATCACATTCTTTTAACTACTAGTACTTTGTAGAATAATTCAAAATTAGAAAGTGATATTCTCCTTATACTTCTTTTTTCTCAAGTATTCTTTGCCCAGTTATGCTGTTTTATATGTGCATATGAATTTTTTGCATAAGTTGGAAATTCCCTTGTAAAAGGTCACTTGGATTTTCATAGGAACTCCATTGAACCTACAGATTGCTTTTAGTAGTATTTATTCTTCCAATCCACAAGCAAGGTATGTTCTTCCATATTTTTATATCCCCCTTCCCTATATATTTTAGGAATGTCTTATGGTTTTCATAGTGAAGCTCCTTCACCTCCTTTCTTAGAAACACTCCAAGGTATTTTCTTTCTGTGGGTTAAATTGAAAATGGAATTGCTTCCTTCATTTCCTTCTCCTCTCTGTCTCACCTTTTGCATATAGAAATATCACAGATTTATGTATACTGATTTTATATCCTGCTATTTTGATGAATTTATTGATGGTTTATCAATTTTGGTGGATTTCTTAGGGCTCTCTATATATTTTACTATGTTATTCACAAAAAAGTATAATTTGTTTATTAGTGATTTAATAATGATTGACAAGATTGTGTCATAAGAGGGGTACAATTCCCACCACCAACTTCTATACCCCATAACCTCCATTGGAAGATTTCCTATTTTTTTTTATCCCTCTAGGAGTATAGACCAAAATCTTTATGGGGTGCAGAAGATGGAGGGTCTGGCTTCTATAATTGCTTCTCATGGACATGAGCATTGGCAGGTCAGTCCATATTCCCAGTCTGTTTCTATCTTTCCCTAGTGCTCTGGAGAGGTGAGTTTCCAGGATACATTGGTGAGGTTGTCTGCCCAGTGAAGTCAGGATGGTGTCATGGTAGCATTTGCAACTTGGTAGCTGAAAGGCATTAAGATAAAAAGCAGGACAATTTGTTTAATAAACAGGAACAAAAAGGTAAGGATAGAGCAGGTAAAACTAAGCATCTTCATGTGGGAAGAAGCTAGGAAGTCTATTTTAGGTATGTTCCAAGGGTCCCAGTATTAGTTTAACTACTACTTCTTTTCCAGTATTGACTTATTTGATATCTCTTTCTTGCCTGATTGCACTGAAAAGAACAGTAGGATTATACTGAACAGCAATGATGATAGCAGAAATTTTGTCTAGTTCTAAATTTTAAAGAGAACACTTTCAGCTTTTTCCCAGTTTGTATGATGTCAGCCATAGGATTTTCTTATATGATATTTGCTATATTGAGAAGTTCTCTTTCAATACCTAATTTTTGAAAACTTTGTTGACTTATTTACTTTATTTATAAAACAGAGAAATTGAGAGAGAAAAGGAGAGAGAGAGAGAGAGAGAGAGAAGGAGAGGGAGAGGGAGAGAGAGAGAGAGAGAAAGAGAGAGAGGGCGCTGCAGCACTGCTTCACCACTTGAGAAGATTTCCTTCTGCGGGTGGAGGGTGGAGACTTGGGGCTTGGACCTATGTGCTTGTGTGTGATAACACATGCACTGAACCAGATGTGCCACTACCCAGTGCTTGCCTACCCTCAATGTTTGAGTGTTTATCATAAATAGGTGTTGGATCTTGTCAAATGCATTTTCACCAACAATTAATCTAACCATGGGCTTTTTATTTTTCTTTTTATTAATATGATATATTACATTGATTGACTTCCAAATCTTGAATCATCCTGTTTGCCAGGGATGAATTTCACTTGGTCTTGGTGAATTATTCTCTGGGTGCGTTGTTGAATTATTTTTGCCAGGATTTTACTGAGAATCTTTGCATCAATGTTCAACAAGGGTTTTTGTCTAAAGTTTTCTTTTTTTGATAAGATCATTAGCTGCATTGGAGAATAGAAGGTATACTCATAAAAGGTATTGAGCAATGTTTTCCCCATTTCAGTTTTTTGTAAGAGTTTGAGGAGAATGAGTGAGTACTAGCTCTCTGAAAGTCTTAGAGGAATCATTAGTATAGCTGTCTGGCATTGCATTTTTTCTTGGGAAGACTTCTAATTACTGCTCAGTTTCTGTACTAGTGATTGGCCTGATCATGCTATCTATTTCCTTTCTAGTTCATCTGCATATTAATTAATTAATTTATTTATTTATTGCCTCCAGGGTTATTGCTGGGGCTGGGTGCCTGCACTATGAATCTACTGCTCCTGGAGGCCATCTTTTTTTCTCTTTTGTTGACCTTGTTTATAGTTGTTATTATTATTGTTGTTATTGTTGTCATTGTTATTGGATAGGACAGAGAGAAATCGAGAAAGGAGGGGAAGATGGAGAGGGGGAATGAAAGATAGGCACCTGCAGAACTGCTTCACTGCTTGTGAAGCGACCCCCTGAAGGTGGGGATCCCTGAGCTAGAACAGGGATCCTTGCTGTGGTCCTTGAAGTTTATGCCATGCGTTTCACCCGCTGCACTACCACCAGGCCCCCACCTATTTATTTATTTTCTAGAGTACTGCACAGCTCTGGTTTTATGGTGGTGCAGAAGACTGATTACATACGGGACTTTGGAACCTCAGGCACCAATGCTTAACAATTATGCTATTGTGTAGCATATTTATGCATATTATACATAAACGCACTGTAAAACCATTATGCTATTCCCTCTGCACCAAGACATATTATTTTTGTACATGGAAATGTCATTAATCATTCTTTGCTTAGATCAACAATGGTAGAGAATGTTCCATCCTCCGAAGGGGGGTTAGATAACATACTCTATCTACCACCTGAGGAAGATGGGTCCTGAAATTAGTGCAACTTGGAATGTTCCATCTTCAAGTGGTAGAGGATTTTGGTCCAACCTCCCTTCCAAGAATGGGGTAGTCCCTACCATTGTTGATCCACATTGAGGGGTCACATAGGGGTCCATTTAATCAGAGAATTCAAATGTCATGAGTAACTTTTTATTTTATTAATTCAAACATTCATTTATTCAATTAAGATGTATTAAACTTCTACTATATAATATGCAATGATAATATTCTTGAATTTGAAAAAATAAGTAATTCTGATTGATCCAAGTACCACAGACTTGGGGACTTACCAATAAAAATTTTCTCAGTTCTGGAGACTATATATCTAAAATCAGACCAACATCAGTTGGATAGATTCTGGTGATAACTATCTTCTTGGTTTACGAACGATGCTGTCTTGTACCTTGCATGGCTAGGGAGAGAACCAACTTTCTGGCATCTATCTTTATAATACACTAATCTTATCAGGTCTGGGGCCTATCCTTATTACCTCATTTTTCTTAAATACTTCAGCAAAGGTAAAGCTCCAAAACAGTTATATAGAGTGTTACAACTATGACATGTGGACTTAGGAGTAAGGAGATGGTTAATCCATTAATATCTATTTATCCTCTTTTAATTACCACAATGGTTCTATATTATTATTATTATTTTGTTATTATTGCTACTATGTATTATCTACAGTTCACATAATGTCACTGAATTTTTATTTAGCACATAAAGATAGAATAAAGTCTCCTTTCAACATTATTTTTAGGCAACAGAAAGTCTAGAGCTGTATCATTAAGGGAGAACATAAAAAATAGAAAGAAACACCCTCTTAGTTAACCCTTTTAATGAAACAGAATCCAGGCATTATTGATTTTATTCTGAGGACAAATTCCATTTTGTCCATGCCTAATTTTAACTTTTCTTAGTATATTGTATATAAAATTCTAACTAAAACACTCCTCATTTACACTTTCCTTTATTTCATCTGCTTGCAGACACTGTGTCTCCAAGATTTTCTGATAGCTGAGACAAGGGCACTTACACTCAGAGAATACTTTCTTAGCTTCATAGAATATTTGTATTAGTATAAAATATCTGATGAGTGGCATTCAAAAATGTAAAATCAATTTCCTATGCATTATAAATATTATAAGGTAACCAACCACATTTCCATTAAGCTTACAGGTATTTATTCCATTCCAGACATATGAATTTCTTACATTATTTCTAAATAATTTATAAGTATCTCCAGATATTCTTATTGATTTAATATTTTGAATTTAGTAATATATCAAAGCATATATAATGAGGTACTTAGTTTTTCTCAACTAAATAAAGGCATTTTAAGCAAATTATCTTTCAAATTTGTTTTTATGATTATCTTTATCTATTAGATAGAGACAGCCAGAAAGTGAGAGGGAAGGGGAAGATAGAGAGGGAGAGAGATAGAGAGACACCTGAAGACTGCTTCACCAGTTACAAAGCTTTCTCCTTACAGGTGGGGATCAGAGGCTCATATCCACTCAGGTCCTTGTGCTTTGTAACATGTGTGCACAACTAGATGAGCCACCACCTGGCTCCTCAAGGCATTTTTAATCGAGAAAATTGTTTATTAATTTAGAAACTCTGTGAAGATCAGGTAATTTAGTCTCAGTGTTCAAAGAAATAGTGATTTCCTAAGGAACTGGTGTTTGAACTTTAAATATTCAGTGATATTTCTTCAATTAAAGTATAACACTGAAGGGACACATCCCTTGTGTCACCTCAGGCATTAGGTAAATTATTAGCTTTCCCAAAACATCACAAATACTTTGAGTGAAAACTTCTTGTTGAGGAAACTTATTGGACTTTTTGAAGACAAAGGAATTCTGAATTGTTAAGTTTTATCATTTAAATTATATCTTTGAGGCAATAGGATTACCTTAGTGGTAAAAAAATTTCTACAGAGGTGAACTTTCTACCTCAATCTCTACCTCTATCATCACATGACCCATATCTGTTTCTCCCTCCAAAATCCCTTTTACTCATAAACTCAGCTAGAATATTATAATAAAATGTTAGCCTACTATGATATTAAGATAAAATATCAAAATATCAAATACTATGGTATTTGATAAAAGTTTATCAAAATGAACAAGACAGAGCTACATTTTTCATGTTAGCTAAATAAACTATGCTAGTTGGCTATTAAGAATGGTCTTTCTATAAAACTTTTCTAATATCAAATATTCTTTTTTTAAATTATTTTCTTAATCTTTATTTATTGGATAGAGACAGCCAGAAATCGAGAGGGAAGGGGGAGATAGGGAGGGAGAGAGACAGAGAGATTCCTGCAACACTGCTTCACCACTTGCAAAGCCTTCCCCGTTCAGGTGGGGGCCAGAGTCTCAAACCCGATCCTTGCACATTGTAACATGTGTGCTCAACCAAGTGCACCACCACCTGCCCCCCCAAATATTCTTAAGTGGGTCTATTTACTTAAAACAAAGGCTAATCAATTTTCTGATAATTTTACTCTATACTCTGGTTGTAATGAGATGTACTATGTCTGCATTAACTAATATGGTAGTCAATAAAACATGAAGTTATTGAGCAGCTTGAACTCAGTTACCCTTGCTGTAGAATTTAATTTTAATTACATTTAGTTTTGACCAATTTAAACCTAAATGGTTTTGTGTTTTTAAAAAGTACTATATTAGTAGCACAAACTTATATCATACATTTAAGTTACCTAATGTTATCATTGCAAAATATCCCAAAATGGCTGTCTTGAAAAAACAGAAATTCATCTCACAGTTCTGGAGACTGGGAATATGAATTTGTGGTGTCAATCGTGCAACTCTTCCTCTGAAAATGCATAGAGAGAAATTCTTTCTAACTTCTGGTATTTGCTAGAAGTCTTTAGCATTCCTTGATTTTAAAAAGCATCATTTGAGTATATCCATAGATAATAATAACTATCTTTTCTCTGTATCCAAAATTTCTCCTTTATTCCCATGAGAACAATAGATATATCAGATTAAAGACCTAGCCTTCTTCATAATGACTTCAACTGAAGAGTTCACATCTGCAATGACCCTACTTCTAAATTAGGGCATACTCTGAGGTAATTGGGACTAAAATTTCATCAAATTGGGTGAGGGATAGAGGCATATAATTTAATCCATAAAACCAATTATCTGGAAGTTGGAAATTGAGCAAAAATCACTTAAATAATTTATTATAATGAAAATTACTAAAGAATTCCCAGTTTAAATTAAATCATACTTCGTTTGAGTTCAATTGAAACTAAATTAAAATTTAATTTGGTAAAAAAAAATTCATGAAAAGAAGATTTAAGTATCTTATGTTAGCTCAAATAATAAAGTTATATTAGAATACTGAAACAAGAAAATGAATGATTGCTTTTAACTTTTAAAACTTTTGAGCTCTAATTTATTTTTCTTGGTTTCCTGGAATATCCTGAACTTGTTGCTCCTTATTCCTTAAATCAGCATTAATTGGCACAGGCTGGAATGTTCCTAGTTGTGACCATGGAATGTGAGCTCAGACCTACAAGGATGCAGAGGTTACATAGGCTACTGTGCTGACTATGGGGCCCAGATCAAATCAGTGGGGTTTACAGTTAACAGTATTTAAATACTTTCCCCATATTTAGGAGCTACTCTCTTCCTTGATCCAGCTTTCTAGTCCTTTTTTTCCAACTATAACACCAACCCCAAAGACAATAACTTAGGACACCTGCATATTAGATGTCAGGCTCAAGCAAAAACTAATAAAGTCATGGACCCATTGGAATATACCTAAAATAGACCTACTAGCTTTTTTCAAAACGGAGACCCTAAATCTTCATCTGTAATATTCTTGCTATTAATTTCATGATTAGTCAACAATTTGTTCTTCTTTATATATTATTTATTTATAAAAAGGAAACACTGACAAAACCATAGGATAAGAGGGGTACAACTTCACACAATTCCCACCACCAGAACTCCATATCCCATCCCCTCTCTTGATGGATTTCCTATTCTTTAACCCTCTGGGAGTATGGACCCAAGGTAATTGTGGGATGCAGAAGGTGGAAGGTGGTGTTCTTCTTTATATCTTAATGCTTTTTCAGACACCAAATTACAGATGGTATCATGATGCCATCCTGACTTCCTGGGCAGATGACCTCACCAATGTGCCCTGAAACCCTATCTCTCAAGAGCCCTGCCCCACTAGGGAAAGAGAGAGACAGGCTGGGAGTATGGATCGACCTGTCAATGCTCATGTTCAGCCAAGAAGCAATTACAGAAGCCAGATCTTTCATCTTCTGCACCTCATAACAACCCTGGCTCCATCCTCCTAGAGAGATTAAGAATAGGAAAGCTATCAGGGGAGGCGATGGAATACAGAGTTCTGGTAGTGGGAACTATGTAGAGTTGTACCCCTCTTATCCTATGGCCTCTTCAGTGTTTCCATTTTATAAATAAAAAAAATACTTTATTAGTTTTAGGAGCTTAACAAAATAAGTGAGTTTCCCAAATGTGTGGTATACAGAGCCAATTTCTTAAATTATTCTTGTTTCACTTTGTGCATTAGTCTTTTAAAAAATATTCTTGGGAAAAAATATTCTCAGGAAAACATACCCTTAAATTTACTAACTAATACTTAGTCTATAACTCACTCAAATTTTTGTTTTCTCAACTTGAAGCCACTTGCTCAGCCACACAACAAGCAGGGCCAACCTTGGCATTGATTCTACCAGACCCCCTGCTTCCAAAGGATCCTGGATACAGTAAGGAGAAAGATAAGATAGGTGGATGATTAGGACTAGTGACTAGGAAATGAAAAGATCAGGTGAAAAGACATTGAGAAGTAGCTTTTACAGAAGTGAAACCAGAGACTTTGGGGTATAAGTACTTGCTGGTATTTATAGACACATTTTCAGGTTGGTTAGAGGCTTACCCAGCAAAGTCTGAGGGGGCATGAATGGTGAGCAAGAGAAATTTTAGATGAAATAGTGCCCAGGTGGAGATTACTCCTCACCATTGGTTCTGATAATGGGCCAGCATTTGCCACTACCGTGTCTCAGTGACCTGAGCTATGGGGACAAATTGGAAATTTCATTGTGCTTATTGGCCCCATATCTCTGGGAAAGTTCTTCTTCTAGCGTTTGCCTCTGGGAAAGTATAGAGGTAAATTAGACCTGGAAGGAGACTTTAACTAAACTAACCCTTGAAACTGGCGGGAGATGGGTGTCACTCCTACCTCTGGTTCTCCTGAGAGTGTGTTGTTCCCCATTTGTAAATAAGTTGTCATAAGTAAGTTGTCTCCATTTGAAATTGTTTTTGGCAGACCGTCATCTCTGGTGCCTGTCATAACCCCTGATGCCCTTGTCACTAACCCCATCACTGTTAGGGTACTAAATCCATACAGAATCTCCAGCCTATATTTCAGGACAATTGGAATGCTGTAGAACAAACCTTGGGGAAGGACCAGTTGCCAGCTCAACAAATGGCACCTGTGGTGGTTCCCCTTGGAGAGTGGAAATAGATTATCGTAATAGGCAGGGGCTTTACCTGTTATTTCTGAGACAAAGAGGACTTTGTGCTGCTTTTGGAGAAACTTGTTTTTTTATGCCAATAACTCAGGTGTTATCAGAGATAGTATGGCCCAGCTCAAGAAGAAATTGAGGGAGCAAAATAAGGAAAGAAAGAATGAGATAAATTTGTATGAGTCACTGTTTAATGCTCACCATGACTTAACAAGCCTCATAACTGCCACAATAGGCTCACTTGGTGATAATACTGCTTATTGTTGGACCCTGTGTTTTAAACAAGTTTGCTAACTTTGTAACCCAGAGGATAGAGAGTGTAAAATTAATGGTCATAACAACAGTATGTATTATTAGGAGAAATCAGAAAACCTGAAGAAGAGTCAGACAGATGTCCTTCAGACTTACAAGGAAAGGAGGGAATGTGAAGGAATAAGTCCCCCAAGTTGATTCAATTAGAAATTCCCCACATAATAGGTAGAAATAACCCTTTATGAAGACTAGATAATAAAGGAATTTCCCCTATTGCCCTAATCAAGGGCAGGAATGAGTATATGATCAATTAAAATGTTTGTAGAAGAGATACTAAAGTTACCCATACCCCACTACCTTTGTACTTTAAGAATTACCTATTAACCCACATTCTGCTTCTGTAAATCCTTGCTTGCTCTCCGGCGCCATAAGTTAGTCTTGAAATGTTTGTTCTGAGTTCAGCCATGACATGTAAGTCACATAGCACCCTGAAGACCTCCACTCCCTTTTCCCTTTAAAAGAAGATGGGTTCCAAGCCTCAAAATCTCAGCGCAACAGGACTAAATCTGGTACACTGGCCTGGGATCTCCTAGCTAGTATTTGTCTCTTTTCTTTGTCTGTGCAAGTCTGTGTACTGGCCTTATTTTCACTCTTTCAAACTTAAGAATAAATTCCTTATACTTCACTTAAAAAAAAGAAAATCTTTAAATTATAGAGCTAGTTAGTATCCCTCTGATTAAAACTGACTTTTTAAATTACTCAGTTAATTTGACCATCCTGAATTAACCACAATGCAATATTTCAAAAGGCATTCATACAAGACAATTGTACAAATATAATTAGTTGAATAAATAAATAGTAACTGGTCAAATAGAGCACAATACCAGGAGTCCCTTCTTATTCTATAGCTAGTATTTGTGTAGAATTTTAGAAATGCAGTTGTATTAAATTGCTTTTTAGTTTGCAGAATCATTATTGTCATCATCATCATTATTATTACCACCTACAGGGTTATTTCTGGGGCTCGGTGCCAGCACTGTAAATATACTGCTCATGGCAGCCATTTTTCACTTTATTGGATAGGACGGAGAGAAACAGAGAGAAGGGGGAACTAGAAAGGGAAAGAGAAAGAGACACCTGCAGACCTGCTTCATGGCTTCAGAAGTGACACCCCTGCAGGTGGGGAAGGTGGGGTTCAAATTGGGATCCTTCAGCAGGTTCTTGTGCTTCATACCGTATGTTCTTACCCCATGAGTGCTCGACCAGCCTGGCCCTGGTTTGCTTTATGTTGATCTATAGGTTTGTTTCAGTTTTGTAGTTGCATAAGACAACTATAAACACAAGAATTCATGCCTAGATTTGTTTATTTTTAAAGCAACTTTGTTCCTATGCACTAATGATAATAGTTTTCTTTTTAAAAGAAGCACATGTCTCCTACTTTCACAGTTTTAATTTAATTTACTTTAGAAGCACTTGGTACATTAATGTATGGCTTTATCTAAATAAAACATTGAGACACTTTCAGATGGTGATACATTTACATATCAGGTCTCAGATTATTTCTAGAGAATCTTCCTTCTAAAACCCTGGGTTTATCATTCTCTTAGGAAACTGGAAAAAAATAAAAAGATAAGAATAAAATAACAAAAATAAATACACTAACTATAGTTTTGAAGTGAAGATAGTGTTCTCTACATCAGCTTACGATAAATTTTTAGAACCAAATGATTGAGATTCAAATATAAAATTGTACTAACTTGAAAGAAAGGAGTTTGGGTGCAGGTTTTGCATATCAATGGGTGGTGCATGGGGTAAGAGTGAACTGGGAGGCAGAGAGAAAAACCTAGCTGTTCAGAAAGAATACGATGCTTCAGAAAGAATACAATGCTTTGCCTGTATCATATTTAATTGATCATCTTAAGAAGATACACTTAAGAAGAAGAAAATATTTTGGGTGCTACCAAAAGGAAATGACTGAACAGTTCAGTATGTGGCATGACTATAGATGATAGTCCTTTTGATTTTAATCTCATTCTATTACCACATACATTGTGTCAAAACAATTTCCCTATTACTTTTCTTCATGTTGACTAGCATGAAATTGCAATTCATGTATCACATTGTTACTGTCACTGCTTTTTCCCTTGGTGCAACAGCAAAGCAAGTACAAAAGTGACCAGGCTCTAAACAATGGTAATGTTTTACAATGTAGTATTGTGAGCATGGTGCTCTTAAGAGTTTCATCATCTCTTATGTCTCTTTTTTTAGAGATTTGTCTCTGTTGTTGGTCTTCTGTTGATCTATTTTCTCTAACATGCTCTCTTTTCGAATTTACTCACCTGGATATGGTATTGATTACTTAGACCCCCACCAAAAGTGAGCAGCAGCTCCTGTTTAAATGATGAGTAATTTTTTCCTAAGGGACCAGTCTTTGTTCTTACCCAGGTAAATTCATATTTAAGTCAATCTTATAAATTCTAAGCATCTTTGATTCTTACCTCATTCATATATAATAATAATAATGTAAAATACATTTGGTGATAGAATAAGTCCATTTAAAGTTGTATTTACAGACTGGAGAGATAGTTCACTAAGTAGGGTGGCTACATTGTCATGTCCTAATACCATATTATATGAGAGGAACTACAGTAATGGAGGAAACGCTGCTGCTACTTTTTCTGTCTAAATGAAAATAGGGGTTGATGAAATGATATATGTGGAAGGCACTGATTCTGGGGGGGGGGGAATAAGTACATAGACTTATAATATGAATATTCAATTCATCCCATTAAAATCTGATTCAAGAGCCAGACATAGCTCATCTTGTAGATCACATATCTTCCCTTGTATGACACATTGACACTGAACCTTAGCACCATATGGGAGCACTATGGTGGCACACAGAAAATTCCATGGTATAGTTACATCTTTCTTCTTTCATTTGCCTCCCTCTTTTCTCTCTTTGTCAAATAAAAAATCCAGTCTCTTCTGGCCACTCAGCAGTTGGCCACACAGTATTAGCTATGAAGAAGGCCATTTGTTCATTGTTGTGTAACACAATGAAAAAAAATATATATATGAATATTATTCAAATTAGAGAGGAAGATTAAGCTATGATTTACTTATCAAAGATACAAAAACATTCCAAAAGTCATACTAAACAATGGACTTTATGCTTACTGTCTGTTTTCTCTATTGTATGAGAGCCTGCACTTTTCTGCCTTCTATTCTGATGCTTTTCCACTTGAATTAAATGTGAATACCAGAAATACTTAACAGAAAAATTTAAATATATTTTTACTTACAGGGTTAGTTTTAATTAAAATCTCTGAATAAATGGCTTATGTGTTGATCCCAAAATTACATAAACCTAAGAATTTGTCAGGCATTAAGTCAGCTCCCCCTGATACACCCTGCATTCCTGATACCATAGCCTATTTACATAATCAATGTTTTGCCTGAAAGATCCCCATCCGTTCCATTCCTTTGATCTATATTCTTTTTACCTTGAGACCCTCCCTGCTTGCAGGGTAACATTAATCCTACCAGTTAAAACCCTCACAACAGTTGCTAAGGAAGTTTCTACCTTCCCAGCCCGCTTTTGCCTTTCTCCACCCCCTTACCTAGCCATTTCCATTTCTGACTTGCCACTTCTGGTTCTATCCTATAAAAACATTGTCTCTCTCATCAATAAAGATTGCATTACCACTCTGGCATGAGTTCAAGACTCTCTCTCCTGTGTCACTGAGTGAGTAGCACCCCAGGCTGGCTATGGTCAAGTTCTCTCCAACCCAGAGAACACGCGTCCAGGAAGAGGGACCCTCACACTAGCCTGGCAGAATTCCTTTAGTGTCTGATTAGAGTACACCATATATCCAAATTAAATGAAAGTAAAGTTTAAAGACAATTTTTCTATTTTCTAAAGACTATACAACCTCAAGGAATTAGGGTTATTTTTTTAAATAAATTCATGCTTAATGAATGCTATAGGAAAACAAGTAACTGGGCTTGGAGTGTATTGTAAAAGAGGCATTTTTATCTGGTCAGAATGTAAGATGTCAAGATAATGGTGGTTTATTTATTTTTTTAATTTTATTTATAAGAAGGAAACACTGAAAAAACTGTAGGATAAGAGGGGTACAACTCCACACAATACCCAACACCAGAACTCCATATCCCATCCCCTCCCTTGATAGCTTGCCTATTCTTTAACACTCTTGGAGTATGTATCCAAGGTCATTGTAGGATGAAGAAGGTAGAAGGTCTGGCTTCTGTAATTGATTCCCCGCTGAACATGGGCATTGACTGGTCAATCCATACTCCCAGCCTGCCTCTCTGTTTCCCTAGAGGGGTGAGGTTCTGGGGAATCAGAGCTCTAGGACACATTGTTGTGGTTGTCTGTCCAGGGAAGTTTGGTAGGCATCATGCTAGCATCTGGAATCTGGTGGCTGCAAAGAGACTTATAATATAAAGCCAAACATGTTGTTGACTAATCATGAACCTAAAGGCTGGAATAGTGCAGATGAAGAGTTGGGGCTGTCTCCATTTTGTAGACAGCTAGTAGGCATATTTTAGTTATATTTCAAAGAGTCTGTGGCTATACTAGTTTGTTTTTTTCCCTGAGCCTGAAATTTGATATGCAGGTAGATCCAAGTTATTTTCTGGGGAGATTATATCATGGCTGCAAAAAGGACCAGAAAGCTGGGTCAGGGAAGAGAGGAGCTCCCAAATATGGGAAAGATGTATAAATAATGTTGGCTATAAACGCCATCAGTCTGATGTGATCTGGGGCCCATATTCAGATGAAGAGCCTACGTGACCCCTGCATCCCTATAGATCCGAGCGCACATTATGTGTTCATGAGTGGGAATGTTCCAAGCTGCTTCAGTATCAACCCATCTTCCTCATTATAGCATAGAATATGTTTTCCAGCCTCCCTTCAAAGGATGGATCATTCTCTACCATTGTTGATCCAAGTTGAGGGCAAGATCCTATGGGGGCCCACAAAGGGGTCTATTGTGTTGTTCCTGATAGAGATGACCAGTGAAAATGGAGAGAGGGGATAGGAAGTTAGGAAGATGGCGGCCTGAGAAGTCGCTAACAGTGAGTGCTCTGATCGCATCATCGGCAACGGTAGGATTTTCTGCCTTTAGCAGGCCAGTCAATAAGAGGGGACACCAAAGAAGTGATTACAATTTAATTTGGGTTAAGAATTAGAGTAAAGGTGACACGGACTAGCGGGGTGCCAGAATTCCAAGGCGGCACCAGGCAAAGCGAGTGCACCGGGCATTGTCCTCCGCCAGCCCAGGAAGGCAGCTCCTCCGCCGGTTGCAGAGCGTGGCGGGCAGAGGACCCTGAGAGAGCACTTTAGCTCGGAAGCTTCCTCTTGGGAGTCTCCAGGGCCCACCGCGACCCTGAGGGTGGATCCAAAGACTTCTTGAGTATAGCTCTCATTGGATCAAAGGACTTGGAGCTAGTTTTCATTTTTGAGAAATCATTTAAAAAAGTCTGGAGGGAGGGGTTTCCCAGAAGATGGCGGACTGAGAAGCAGCTAGCCTTGGAGCTCCGGACACATCTCTTGTAAACAATAGGATTTTCTGCCTTTAGCAGGCCAGCCAATAAGGGGCCATAGCGGTAACAACAAGGAGGTGTCTATAACTTAATTTGGGTTAAGAATTAGAGTAGGGGGAAATATTCTTTTTTCTTCCTTTTAATTTTCAAGCATACATCCTTCCCGCCACCCCCCCCCCCATAAGCAGTGCCTGGGACCAGCTACTAGCAGGGTACCCCATACCACCAAACAGGGTGTTTTTTTTTTTTTTTAATTCACTGATACACATTTGGGAAGTTCCTTGAACTGCTCTTTAATTACAACTCTTTTTCTTATCTTCTCCCTTTTCTCTCTCTTATCTCTCTCTATCTCTCTCTTTTTTTTTAATCTTGTCATACACTTCTTTCTTCTTTGCCTTTCTGAATTTGTGAATTACTTTGGGGAAGAAATCTGACCCAGAGTGGACTCTCTATGTGTGTATCTCTGCTCTAGTTCCCTTTACACTCTTGTTACCCCTAGAATATACACTGGATAGTAGATTTGCATAACTGTCTATACTTGCTATCCTCTCTTTCTTTTCTCTTTCTTCACTGGGATTTGGTTACTATTTTTTCATGGACTGGAGAAATTGTTTGGCTAACTGGTAATGATTAAACTCCTTCAATACTTACTTCAGTTGCTACTGTTATTCCGGAGGTTGGTAAGTGCAATTGTCATAAAGGTATTTAGTACAGTGTTACTTGTGCTCAAAACACAACAACTGAGGAACAACAGAGCATAAAAAAAAGAGAGAAACACATAAATAAAAAAAATGGGTAGATTAAAAACAAATAAAACTGCTACCCCAATGAATGAAGACAAGAGCCCAGAAGAAACCACAAATCAGTCAGAAGTAACCATAGATAAGAAAAGTATGCAAGCAATAATACACTTATTAATCACAGAAATGAAAACAACATTGGAGGAAAGGAATGGCAGTATTAGGGAAACAACAGTTGAGACCCCCAAGGAAAATACTGATGATCTTGAGACAATTAGAGAACTGAAAGCTGAAATAGCTGTAATGAAGAAAGAAGCTGAGGCAAGAGAAAGCAGACTAACAGAAGCAGAAAACAGAATTAGTCAGACAGAGGATGAGTTAGAGAAAACGAAGAAAGAGGTGAAAGAGCTTAAAAAGAGATTGAGAGACACTGAAAACAACAACAGAGACATATGGGATGATCTCAAAAGAAGTAACATTCATATAATTGGCCTGCCAGAGGAAGAGAGGAAGGGAAAGCAAACATTCTAGAGGATATAATACAAGAAAACTTCCCAGACCTGAATAACAGAAAGGATATCAAGGTTCAAGAGGCCCAGAGAGTACCAAACAGAATCAACCCAGACCTGAAGACACCAAGACACATCATAGTCACAATGAGAAGAAGTAAGGATAAAGAAAGGATCCTAAAGGCTGCAAGAGAGAAACAAAAAGTCACATACAGGGGAAAACCCATAAGACTATCTGCAGATTTCTCAACTCAAACTCTAAAAGCCAGAAGGGAGTGGCAAGATATCTATTGAGCCCTGAATGAAAAAGGGTTTCAACCAAGAATAATATATCCTGCTAGACTTTCATTCAAGCTAGATGGAGGGATCAAAACCTTCTTAGACAAACAACAGTTAAAGGAGGCAACCATCACCAAGCCGGCCCTGAAAGAGGTACTAAAAGACCTCTTATAAACAAGAACATCACTATAATACTTGCAATATATCAGAGTAAACAAATTGTTTTTTAGAACAATCGCACTACAATACATTAAATCCATAATATCAATAAATGTCAATGGCTTAAACTCACCCATCAAAAGGCACAGGGTGGGGGGATGGATCAGAAAACATAACCCAACCATATGCTGCTTGCAAGAATCCCATCTGTCACAACAAGATAAACACAGATTTAAAGTGAAAGGATGGAAAACTATCATACAGGCTAACGGTCCACAAAAAAGGGCAGGAACAGCCATTCTCATCTCAGACACGATAGATTTTAAGTTAAATAAAGTAATAAAAGATAGGCAAGGACATTACATAATGATTAGAGGATCAATCAGCCAAGAAGACTTAACAATTATTAACATCTATGCACCCAACAGGGACCATCTAAATACATTAAGCATATACTGAAAGAATTTCAAAAATACATCAATAGTAATACAATAATAGTGGGAGACTTCAATACCCCACTCTCACACTTAGACAGATCAACAAAGCAGAGAACCAATAAAGATACAAGAGAATTGAATGAAGAGATTGACAGACTAGACCTCTTGGACATTTTCAGACTCCTTCACCCCAAAGAACTGGAATACACCTTCTTTTCAAATCCACATAACACATACTCAAGGATAGACCACATGTTAGGCCACAAAGACAGCATCAATAAATTCAAGAGCGTTGAAATCATCCCAGGTATCTTCTCAGACCACAGTGGAGTAAAACTAACTTTTAACAACAAACGGAAAATTATTAAAAGACTTAGAATTTGGAAACTAAACAACATGCTCCTTAAGAACCACTGGGTCAGAGACTCACTCAAACAGGAAATTCAAATGTTCCTGGAAACTAATGAAAATGAAGATACAACCTATCAAAATATTTGGGACACAGCGAAAGCAGTACTGAGAGGGAAACTTATAGCCATACAATCACATATTAAACACCAAGAAGAAGCCCAAATGAACGACCTTACTACACACCTCAAGGACTTAGAGGAAGAGGAACAAAGGAACCCTAAAGCAACCAGAAGGACAGAAATCACTAAAGTTAGAGCAGAAATAAACAACATCGAAAATATAAGAACCATACAAAAGATCAATGAAGCCAAATGTTGGTTCTTTGAAAGATTAAACAAAATTGAAAAACCCCTAGCCAGACTCACCAAACAAAAAAGAGAGAAGACTCAAATTAATAGAGTTGTAAACGATACAGGAGATATCACAACTGACACCACAGAAATCCAGAGAATTCTGCGAAACTTCTATAAAGAACTATATGCCACCAAGCTAGAGAATCTGGAAGAAATAGAACAATTCCTAGAAACCTATGCACTTCCAAAACTGAACCAAGAAGAACTACAAAATCTAAATGCACCAATCACAGACAAAGAAATTGAAACCGTTATTAAGAATCTCCCCAACAACAAAAGTCCTGGACCAGATGGCTTCACAAACGAATTCTACAAAACTTTCAGGAAACAGTTAATACCCATACTTCTTAAGCTATTCCATAAGATTAAAGAAACAGGAATACTCCCTTCCACCTTTTATGAAGCCAACATCACCTTGATACCAAAAGCTGATTGGGACAGAACAAAAAAGGAAAACTACAGACCAATATCTCTGATGAACATAGATGCCAAAATATTAAACAAGATCTTGGCCAACCGGATACAGCAACACATCAAAAAGATTGTTCATCATGACCAAGTGGGATTCATCCCAGGGATGCAAGGCTGGTTCAACATCCATAAATCAATCAATGTCATTCATCACATCAATAAAAGCAAATCCAAAAACCACATGATTATCTCAATAGATGCAGAGAAAGCCTTTGACAAAATCCAACACCCATTCATGCTCAAAACTCTACAAAAAATGGGAATAGATGGGAAATTCCTCAAGATAGTGGAGTCTATATATAGCAAACCTACAGCCAACATCATACTCAAAGGACAGAAGCTGAAAGCATTCCCCCTCAGATCGGGGACTAGACAGGGCTGTCCACTGTCACCGTTACTCTTCAACATAGTATTGGAAGTTCTTGCCATAGCAATCAGGCAAGAGAAAGAAATCAAAGGGATACAGATTGGAAGGGAAGAAGTCAAGCTCTCACTATTTGCAGATGATATGATAGTATACATAGAAAGACCTAAAGAATCCAGTAGAAAATTACTGGAAGTTGTTAGGCAATATAGCAAGGTATCAGGCTACAAAATCAATGTACAAAAATCAGTGGCATTTCTTTATGCAAACACTAAATCTGAAGAAGAAGACATCCACAAATCACTCCCATTTACTGTTTCAGCAAAATCAATCAAATACCTAGGAATAAAGTTGACCAAAGAAGTGAAAGACTTGTATGCTGAAAACTATGAGTCGCTACTCAAGGAGATAGAAACTGATACCAAGAAATGGAAAGATATCCCATGCTCATGGATTGGAAGAATAAATGTCATCAAAATGAATATTCTCCCCAGAGCCATATACAAATTTAATGCAATACCCATCAAAGTTCCACCAGGCTTCTTTAAGAGAATAGAACAAACACTACAATCATTTATCTGGAACCTGAAAATACCTAGAATTGCCAAAACCATCTTAAGGAAAAGAAACAGAAATGGAGGCATCACACTCCCAGACCTTAAACTATATTATAAAGCCATCATCATCAAAACAGCATGGTACTGGAACAAAAATAGGCACACAGACCAGTGGAACAGAATTGAAAGCCCAGAAGTAAATCCCAACACCTATGGGCATCTAATCTTTGATAAGGGGGCCCAAAGTATTAAATGGAAAAAGGAGGCTCTCTTCAATAAATGGTGCTGGGAAAACTGGGTTGAAACATGCAGAAGAATGAAATTGAACCACTTTATCTCACCAGAAACAAAAATCAACTCCAAATGGATCAAAGACCTAGATGTCAGACCAGAAACAATCAAATACTTAGAGGAAAACATTGGTAAAACACTTTCCCACCTACACCTCAAGGACATCTTTGATGAATCAAACCCAATTGCAAGGAAGACCAAAGCAGAAACAAACCAATGGGACTACATCAAATTGAAAAGCTTCTGCACATCCAAAGAAACTATTAAACAAACAGAGAGACCCCTCACAGAAAAATGGAGAGAGGAATTTTTTCAAGATCTAGGCCTATCATGTATGCTTGGGAATCTCAGGACTCCCTGAATAGTTCCCCAGCTGATGGGGTGGCCTGATAGTGACTAAAGAGTCATCAATAAAGTATGCCAGTCTCTTGCCCTTATTCAACTTTTGCAGTCCTTGCTTTGATAAGGTTAGCTTTGAGTGAGAGAGGGAAGTGTAATAGGAAGTAAGTGAGGAGGGTATCTAAGTATAATTATATACTATTTCATTATGAACTTTATACTGACTCACTGCAGACTATTGTGTACTTTTGCTTTAAGATGTATGTTTTGCCCTAGTTTATGGATACATGTGAACATATGCTCTATCTCATGGGACCTGGTCTATATCTAGGCTTTGGGACTTTATTAAAAAGTAAACCGCCTGGAATGGAATTAGAGTCTTATGGAAGGAAAGGATGAGGCTGAAGGGTTGACATTCCATGCCTGACATCTCTGGACACAGTCTGAAGTGAATCATGCAGAGGTGATACTCATTGTGTTGATTAGGTTGGGATCAGCGGATGCGATATCATTTGGTATGAATTAGGAGAAGCATACAGGAAAATGAGCCCCAACCTAGAGGTTCCAGAACTGGGGGAAATATAGGCTCTATAGTGGAAATGTGAGGTTCCTGCTGTCTTAGGGTTTAGGAAGGCAACAGATAGTTATGGCTTTAATCACATTATTTGGCAATTGGTTTAACTTTGAAATAGCCCTTTGTTAGAATTTGTTGTATCATACACAACATCACTGGAATTTATATCCGTTGACATTATTTGTATATAACTGGGCCACCAGTTGCTTCTGTTCTCCCTGGTCTAAGCTTTTAAGAAACTCAGCATATCAAAGACTCAGCCTATGGTTTTTGCATTAAAAAGTTTGAGACATTCAATCAAATTTTCTACTCCCATATTTATTAAATAGTGATTTATATAACTACAAATTAATAGGAGTGTACATAAACACCATTCCCACTACCAAAAGATTGTGTCCCATCCCATACTCCCACCTCCCCGCAACACGTGAAGCAGAACATCTACCCTCACCCTCAACCCAGGGTTTTTACTTTGGTGAATTCCAAATTCAGTCAAATCCTGCTTTGCGTTTCCCTTCCTGTTCTTTCTCAACTTCTGTTTATGAGAAGGATTATTCCATATCATCTTTATATTTACGACTTAGCTCACTTAACATAATTCCTTCTAGCTCCATCCAAGATGGGTCAGAGAAGGTGGATTCATTGTTCTTTATAGCTCATAGTATTCCATTGTGTATATATATCACAGCTTTTTCAGACATTCATCTGTTGTTGGGCACCTGAGTTGCTTCTTGGTTTTAGCTATTACAAATTGTACTCCTATGAATATAGGTGTGCACATATCTTTTTGTTTGGCTGTTATGGAATCCTTGGGATATATCACCAAGAGAGAAATTACTGGGTCATATGGAAGGTCTATGTGTAACCTTGTGAGAGTTCTCCAGACAGCTCTCCACAGAGGCTGGACCAATTTACATTCCCACCAGTAGTGCAGAAATGTTCCTTTGTCCCTACAGCCTCTCCAGCATTTGTTGTTGCTGTCCTTTTTGATGTATACCGTTCTCATAGGTGTGAGGTGGTATCTCAGTGTTGTCTTTATTTGCATTTCTCTGACAATCAGTGACCTGGAGCATTTTTTCATGTGTTTGTTAGCCTTTTTGATCTCTTCTGTAGTGAATGTTCTGTTCATATCATTTGCTTTTTTTTTTTTTTTTTGCTAAGTTTGCTGAGCTCTTTGTATATTTTAGTTATTAGTCTCTTGTCTGATGTATGGCATGTGAAGATCCTCTCCCATTCTGTGAGGGGTCTCTTTGTTTGTGTGATAGTTTCTTTGGCTGTGCAGAAGCTTTTCAATTTGATGTAGTCTCATTGGTTTGTTTCTGCTTTAGTCTTCCTTGCAATTGTGTTTGTATCATCAAAGATGTCCTTGAGGTTTAGGTGGGAAAGTGTTCCACCAATGTTTTCCTCTAAGTATTTGATAGTTTCCTGTCTAACATCCAGGTCTTTGATCTATTTGGAGTTGATTTTTGTTTCTGGTGAGGTAAAGTGGTTCAGTTTCATTCTTCTGCATGTTTCAACCCAATTTTCCCAGCACCATTTATTGAAGAGACTTTCCTTTCTCTACTACTTTGGGTCCCCTTATCAAAGAGACATATGCATAGATTTGGGGGTAATGGTGGTTTCAAAGTAAGAATCAGAGTTAGGAGACAAAGACTGAATGCTATACAGATTAGTTCTACTATTTTATTGTTGGATGTTAATTGATATGGGAGTACAAGCCTTTTATAAGGGGACATGGATTTTAGACAAATTATTGATATGTAGGAAGAGGATAGAAAATGACATAGAAACCAACAGTGTCACTCTCATAGTCCAGGTAATAATTACTGAAATCTCAGGCAGAGTAAATAGGAAAAAGTTACCTAGAAAGTCAATTCTGGAGAATTACTGGATATGGCAAAATAGGGACAGGAGGAGGGAGGGGAAGATGGCCGACTGAGAAGCTGCTAACAGCATGTTCTCTGATCACTTCTTCTGGAAACGGTAGGATTTTCTGCCTTTAGCAGGTCTGTCAATAAGGGGTGACACCAAAGAGGTGATTATAATTTAATTTGGGTTAAGAATTAGAGTAAAGGTGACACGGACTAGCGGGGCACCAGAATTCCCAGGCGGCGCCGGGCAAGACGAGTGCACCGGGCATTGTCCTCCGCCCAGGAATGCGGCTCCTCCGCTGGTTGCAGAGCGCTGCTGGGCGGCTGGCAGAGGACCCGGAGAGAGCACTTTAGCTTGGGGGCTTTCTCTTGGGAGTCTCCAGGGACCACCGCAACCCTGAGGGCAGATCCAAAGACTTCTTGAGTATAGCTCTCATTGGATCAAAGGACTTGGAGCTAGTTTTCATTTTCGAGAAATCCTTTAAAAAAGTCTGGAGGGGGGGTTTCCCAGAAGATGGCGGATGGAGAAGCTGCTAGCCACTGAGCTCCGGACACATCTCGTGGAAATGATAGGATTTTCTGCCTTTAGCAGGCCAGCCAATAAGGGGCCATAGCGGGAACACCAAGGAGGTGACTATAACTTAATTTGAGTTAAGAATTAGAGTAGGGGGAAAAATTCTTTTTTCTTCCTTTTAATTTTCAAGCATACATCCTTCCCGCCCCATCCCCATAAGCAGTCCCTGGGGACCAGCTCCTAGCAGGATACCCCATACCACCAAACAGGGTGTTGTTTTTTTTTTTTTTTTTGAATTCACTGATACACATTTGGGAAGTTCCTTGCACTGCTCTTTAATTACAACTCTTTTTCTTATCTTCTCCCTTTTCTCTCTCTTGTCTCTCATTCTCTCTCTCTTTTTTTTTTAATCTTGTTATACACTTCTTTCTTCTTTGCCTTTCTGAATTTGTGAATTACTTTGGGGAAGAAATCTGACTCAGAGTGGACTCTCTATGTGTGTATCTCTGCTCTATTTCCCTTTCCCCTCCTGTTACCCCTAGAATATACAGTGGATAGTAGATTTGCATAACTGCCTATTCTTGCTATCCTCTCTTTCTATTCTCTTTCTTATATGGGATATGGTTACTATTTTTTCACGGACTGGAGAAATTGTTTGGCTAACTGGTAACAATTACACTACTTCAATACTTACTTCAGTTGCTACTGTAATTCCTGAGGTTGGTGAGTGCAATTGTCATAAAGGTATATAGTACAGTGTTACTTGTACTCAAGACACAACAACTGAGAAACAACAGAACGTAAAAAAAAGAGAGAAACACATGAAATAAAAAAATGGGTAGATTAAAAACAAATAAAATTGCCACTCCAATGAATAAAGACAAGAGCCCAGAAGAAACTACAAATCAGCCAGAAGTAACCATAGATAAGAAAAGTATGAAAGCAATAATAAACTTATTAATCACAGAAATGAAAACAACATTGGAGGAAAGGAATGGCAGTATTAGGGAAACAACAGTTGAGACCCCCAAGGAAAATACTGATTATCTTGAGGCAATTAGAGAACTGAAAGCTGAAATAGCTGTAATGAAGAAAGAAGCTGAGGCAAGGGAAAGCAGACTAACAGAAGCAGAAAAGAGAATTAGTCAGACAGAAGATAAGTTAGAGAAAACTAAGAAAGAGGTGAAAGAGCTTAAAAAGAGATTGAGAGACACTGAAAACAACAACAGAGACATATGGGATGATCTCAAAAGAAGTAACATTCGTATAATTGGCCTGCCAGAGGAAGAAAGAGAGGAAGGGGAAGCAAACATTCTAGAGGAAATAATACAAGAAAACTTCCCAGACCTGAATAACAGAAAGGATATCAAGGTTCAAGAGGCCCAGAGAGTACCAAACAGAATCAACCCAGACCTGAAGACACCAAGACACATCATAGTCACAATGAGAAGAAGTAAGGATAAAGAAAGGATCCTAAAGGCTGCAAGAGAGAAACAAAAAGTCACATACAAGGGAAAACCCATAATATTATCAGCAGACTCTCCACTCAGACTCTAAAAGCCAGAAGGGAATGGCAAGATATCTATGGAGCCCTGAATGAAAAAGGGTTTCAACCAAGGATAATAGATCCTGCTAGACTTTCATTAAAACTAGATGGAGGCATCAAAACCTTCTTAGACAAACAACAGTTAAAGGAGGGCATGAAAGAGGTACTAAAAGACCTCTTATAAACAAGAACATCACTATAATACTTGTAATATATCAGAGCAAACAAACTATTTTTTAGAACAATGGCACTGCAATACATTAAATCCATAATATCAATAAATGTCAATGGCTTAAACTCACCCATCAAAAGGCACAGGGTGGGGGAATGGATCAGAAAACATAACCCAACCATATGCTGCTTGCAAGAATCCCATCTGTCACAACAAGATAAACACAGACTTAAAGTGAAAGGATGGAAAACTATCATACAGGCTAACGGTCCACAAAAAAGGGCAGGAACAGCCATTCTCATCTCAGACACGATAGATTTTAAATTAAATAAAGTAATAAAAGATAGGCAAGGACATTACATAATGATTAGAGAATCAATCAGCCAAGAAGACTTAACAATTATTAACATCTATGCACCCAACGAGGGACCATCTAAATACATTAAGCATCTACTGAAAGAATGTCAAAAATACATCAATAGTAATACAATAATAGTGGGAGACTTCAATACCCCACTCTCACACTTAGACAGATCAACAAAGCAGAGAACCAATAAAGATACAAGAGAACTGAATGAAGAGATTGACAGACTAGACCTCTTGGACATTTTCAGACTCCTCCACCCAAAAAAACTGGAATACACCTTCTTTTCAAATCCACATAACACATACTCAAGGATAGACCACATGTTAGGCCACAAAGACAGCATCAATAAATTCAAGAGCATTGAAATCATCCCAGGTATCTTCTCAGACCACAGTGGAGTAAAACTAACTTTTAACAACAAACGGAAAATTATTAAAAGACTTAGAATTTGGAAACTAAACAACATGCTCCTTAAGAACCACTGGGTCAGAGACTCACTCAAACAGGAAATTCAAATGTTCCTGGAAACTAATGAAAATGAAGACACAACTTATCAAAATATTTGGGACACAGCTAAAGCAGTACTGAGAGGGAAAGTTATAGCTATACAATCACATATTAAACACCAAGAAGAAGCCCAAATGAATGACCATACTGCACACCTCAAGGACTTAGAGGAACAGGAACAAAGGATCCGTAAAGCAACCAGAAGTCAGAAATCACTAAAGTTAGAGCAGAAATAAACAACATCGAAAATAAAAGAACCATACAAAAGATCAATGAAGCCAAATGATGGTTCTTTGAAAGATTAAACAAAATTGAAAAACCCCTAGCCAGACTCACCAAAAAAAAAAAAAAGAGAGAAGACTCAAATTAATAGAATTGTAAACGATGCAAGAGATATCACAACTGACACCACAGAAATCCAGAGAATCCTGCGAAACTTCTATAAAGAACTATATGCCACCAAGCTAGAGAATCTGGAAGAAATGGAACAATTCTTAGAAACCTATGCCCTTTCAAAACTGAACCAAGAAGAACTACAAAATCTAAATGCACCAATCACAGACAAAGAAATTGAAACCGTTATTAAGTAAGAATCTCCCCAACAACAAAAGTCCTGGACCAGATGGCTTCACAAACGAATTCTACAAAACTTTCAGGAAACAGTTAATACCCATACTTCTTAAGCTATTCCATAAGATTTAAGAAACAGGAATACTCCCTTCCACCTTTTATGAAGCCAACATCACCCTGATACCAAAAGCTGATAGGGACAGAACAAAAAAGGAAAACTACAGACCAATATCTCTGATGAACATAGATGCCAAAATATTAAACAAGATCTTGGCCAACCAGATACAGCAACACATCAAAAAGATTGTTCATCATGACCAAGTGGGATTCATCCCAGGGATGCAAGGCTGGTTCAACATCCATAAGTCAATCAATGTCATTCACCACATCAATAAAAGCAAAGCCAAAAACCACGATTATCTCTACAGATGCAGAGAAAGCCTTTGACAAAATCCAACAAACATTCATGCACAAAACTCTACAAAAAATGGGAATAGATGGGAAATTCCTCAAGATAGTGGAGTCTATATATAGCAAACCTACAGCCAACATCATACTCAATGGACAGAAGTTGAAAGCATTCCCCCTCAGATCGGGGACTAGACAGGGCTGTCCACTGTCACCATTACTCTTCAACATAGTATTGGAAGTTCTTGCCATAGCAATCAGGCAAGAGAAAGAAATCAAAGGGATACAGATTGGAAGGGAAGAAATCAAGCTCTCACCATTTGCAGATGATATGATAGTATACATAGAAAGACCTAAAGAATCCAGTAGAAAATTACTGGAAGTTATTAGGCAATATAGCAAGGTATCAGGCTACAAAATCAATGTACAAAAATCAGTGGCATTTCTTTATGCAAACACTAAATCTGAAGAAGAAGACATCCAGAAATCACTCCCATTTACTGTTTCAGCAAAATCAATCAAATACCTAGGAATAAAGTTGACCAAAGAAGTGAAAGACTTGTATGCTGAAAACTATGAGTCGCTACTCAAGGAGATAGAAACTTATACCAAGAAATGGAAAGATATCCTATGCTCATGGATTGGAAGAATAAATATCATCAAAATGAATATTCTCCCCAGAGCCATATACAAATTTAATGCAATACCCATCAAAGTTCCACCAAGCTTTTTTAAGAGAATAGAACAAACACTGCAATCATTTATCTGGAACCTAAAAACACCTAGAATTGCCAAAACCATCTTAAGGAAAAGAAACAGAAATGGAGGCATCACACTCCCAGACATTAAACTATATTATAAAGCCATCATCATCAAAACAGCATGGTACTGGAACAAAAATAGGCACACAGACCAGTGGAACAGAATTGAAAGCCCAGAAATAAATCCCAACACCCATGGGCATCTAATCTTTGGTATGGGGCCCAAAGGATTAAATGGAAAAAGGAGGCTCTCTTCAATAAATGGTGCTGGGAAAACTGGGTTGAAACATGCAGAAGAATGAAATTGAACCACTTTATCTCACCAGAAACAAAAATCAACTCCAAATGGATCAAAGACCTAGATGTCAGACCAGAAACAATCAAATACTTAGAGGAAAACATTGGTAAAACACTTTCCAGCCTACACCTCAAGGACATATTTGATGAATCAAACCCAATTGCAAGGAAGACTAAAGCAGAAACAAACCAATGGGACTACATCAAATTGAAAAGCTTCTGCACATCCAAAGAAACTATTAAACAAACAGAGAGATCCCTCACAGAATGGGAGATCTTCACATGCCAGACATCAGACAAGAAACTAATCACCAAAATATATAAAGAGCTCAGCAAACTTAGCACCAAAAAAGCAAATGACCCCATCCAAAAATGGGCAGAGGATATGAACAAAACATTCACCTCAGAGGAGATCCAAAAGGCTAACAAACATATGAAAAACTGCTCTAGGTCACTGATTGTCAGAGAAATGCAAATTAAGACAACACTAAGATACCACCTCACTCCTGTAAGAATGGCATACATCAAAAAGGACAGCAGCAACAAATGCTGGAGAGGATGTGGGGACAGAGGAACCCTTTTACATTGCTGGTGGGAATGTAAATTGGTCCAGCCTCTGTGGAGAGCAGTCTGGAGAACTCTCACAAGGCTAGACATGGACCTTCCATATGATCCAGTAATTCCTCTCCTGGGGTTATACCCCAAGACTCCATAACACCCAACCAAAAAGAGGTGTGTACTCCTATGTTCATAGCAGCACAATTCATAATAGCTAAAACCTGGAAGCAATCCAGGTGCCCTACAACAGATGAGTGGCTGAGAAAGCTGTGGTATATATACACAATGGAATACTATGCAGCTATCAAGAACAATGAACCCACCTTCTCTGACCCATCTTGGACAGAATTAGAAGGAATTATGTTAAGTGAACTAAGTCAGAAAGATAAAGATGAGTATGGGATGATCCCACTCATCAACAGAAGCTGACTAAGAAGATCTGAAAGGGAAACTAAAAGCAGGACCTGATCAAATTGTAAGTAGGGCACCAAAGTAAAAACCCAGTGGTGAGGGGTAGACATGCAGCTGGGGGGTGGGAGTGGGTGGGAGGGATGTGTCACAGTCTTTTGGTGGTGGGAATGGTGTTTATGTACACTCCTAGCAAAATGTAGACATATAAATCAGTAGTTAATTAATATGAGGGGGGGAAATCAATTGTATGTCTCAAAGTTTCTCAAAAGACAAACTGAATCTTTTTAATATATAGGCTATGTATTTGATATGCGGACTCTCTCAAAAGCCTAGACCAAGTAGATTAGAAGCACCCAATAGCACAGCTATATACAAGATACTGGATACTGTACAGCAAACCATAACAAAGGGACTTTTCAAAGTTAACCCAATTAACAAATAATGTGATGATAATATTAACTATCGATTGTCTTTTTGAACCCTAAGACAGCAGGAACCTCACATCTCCACTATAGAGCCCCCTACCTCCCCCAGTCCTGGAACCCTTGGATAGGGCCCACTTTCCCGTATGCATCTCCCAATCCATACCAAATAATATTGCATCCGCCAATCACAACCTAACCAACACAACGATTGCCACCTCAACATGCTTCACCTCAGACTGTATCCAGAGACTTCACGTGTGGAATGACAACCCTTCAGCTTCATTACTCGAGTGAGACCTTTCCTTTTATAGTACACTCTAATTTCATCTCAGGTAGTTCACTTTCTAACAAAGTCCCATAACCTAGATATACACCAGTTTCTGTGAGAGAGAGCTTATGTGCACACGTATCCATAAACTACTGCAAAATATATACCTGAAAGCAGAAGTACACTAGAGTTTGCAGTGAGTACCTCCCTAACATTTCCTCTCCACTATTCCAAGCTTGGGATCCATGATTGCTCAACAAATTGTTTGGCTTCATATGTTAACTCTCTTTTCAATCACCAGGTTCCAGATGCCACCATGATGCTGGCCAGGCTTCCCTGGATTGAAGACCCCACCAATGTGTCCTGGAGCTCAGCTTCCCCAGAGACACACCTTAATAGGGAAAGAGAGAGGCAGACTGGGAGTATGGACTGACCAGTCAACGCCCATGTTCAGCGGGGAAACAATTACAGAAGCCAGACCTTCTACCTTCTGCAACCCACAATGACCCTGGGTCCATGCTCCCAGAGGGCTAGAGAATGGGAAAGCTATCATGGGAGGGGGTGGGTTATGGGGATTGGGTGGTGGGAATTGTGTGGAGTTGTATCCCTCCTACCTTATGTTTTTGTTCATTAATCCTTTCTTAAATAAAAAATTAAAAAAAAAAAATAGGGACAGGAGTGACTGATATTTCAATAGTATTAGTCTTGACTATGCAACAGAAATACTGCATTATCCTCATCCTTTTCCTTAAATGTTATGTTTTCTATTTCTTTCTTTTATTTTTGCATAAGCATTTCTGCCTTATAACATAGAAGTGTCAAAAGTTCAGAATTGCCTTATATAAAATTTTCTCATGACTTTACCACATGCTATACAAATTCAATACTAGGCATGATTTACTTTCCTTTTAAAAAATTAATGGGGTCAGATAGTGGTACAACAAGTAGAGCATTCATGTTACAATGGTCAAGTACTTCTGTTCAAGCCCCCAGTCCCCATTTGCAGGGGAAAGCTTTATGAGTGGTGAAATATTACTGGAGATAGCTCTGTTTCTCTTTCCTTTTCTGTCTTCCTTCCTTTTCAGTTTCTCTGCCCTACCAAAATAAATAAATAAAATGTTTAAAAAAATGAAAAATAGTAAGCTTTCATTTTTTTTCAGATACTGGCTTTCCACCTGATTTTAAGTGATATATATATTTAAACATACACACACACACACACACACACACACACACCCTAATATTATTATAAGGTAGTGGCATATAACCAAAAATAAAAAATTGTAGATGCCCCCACCTGTAATTGCAACCACCTAAGACCACAAATTTGCTCCCTAGAGAGACAATTGGGACCCCAGGGACATTTTCTTGGCATACTACCCAGAAAGTACAGCTGTCAAAAATATTTTAATTAGCACTGCAATTCTACTATTTCACACAAGCTGAAAGGCAAAAAGCAACTATGTATTGGCAGTTAGTTGCAAATTAAGTGCCTTCAGAAGTAAATTAAACAAAACCCCAGTTCTGGGCGAAGTCAGTCTGTCCTCCCTCAGAGGAAATAATAGAATTCAAAGACTAGTGCTGGCAAGTGCCAGGACCCAGTATCAGAAAAAAAGCACAAACTGTACTTCTGAGCAAGACACACAGTCTATTTGTCCCCCTCCCTCTATTATCTTCCCTCTGACTATCTTTGGCTAAGTTTCAGAATGTGTATTTTTAGCAAGTGAGGTGAGACACTCCTTCTAATTGCAGCTTTGGGGAAAGCTCTAAGATCAGAATTATGTTAAGGACATTTTTCCAGTAGGGCACATGCCTGCTGTGTGAAAACCCAGGTTTAATGACTGAAATACTGTCTATTTCATAAAAGTGGGAAAATACTCTTAGTTTTCTGACCCCCTCCCAGAGTATGAATATGACCTGACTCTCACTTATATCAAACTGCATACAATTAAGTGACCTAAATGAGATTTCTAACAAGGGAGTGAGTGTCCTGGTAACCTGACCTATTTCTACATTGTTCAAATGAAAAGTGAAAAAATCCCAGTTAGTCATAGGCTATAGAAGTGCAAATAAGAAAAGGATTTAGTCATAGAGTATGTCCTACTAAATTTACAGGCTCGTATAAACACAATTTTTCCTTCTCTTTCTTATTTGTTATCTCAAAGGTAAAAGACAGCCCTATTAAGCAAAAGCACCATCAGAGAAAACAATAGTTATTATGTACACTAATAATTGATAAAAAAAAAAAATGAGGGGGTCGGGCGATAGTACAGCAGGTTAAGCCCACATGGCACAAAGCACAAGGACTGGCCCTTAAGGATCCTGGTTTGAACCCCAAGCTCCCCACCTGCAGGGGAGTCACTTCACAAGTGGTGAAGCTGGTCTGCAGGTGTCTCTCTCTCTCTTTCATTCTCTGTCTTCCCCTCCTCTCTTCATATCTCTCTGTCCTATCCAACAACTACGACATCAACAACAATAACTACTACAATAATAATAAACAACAAGGGCAATAAAGGGAGAAAATAATAAGACATAGACATATATTTCAAAGTTGCCTGAAAGTTAGAAAGTTAGAAAGTTCTTTTGTTTATTACTTGGAATGACATATTACATGATTTATATGACTAAAATGTTTTACATTTTTAATAGATAAGGATAACTTAAAATAATATGATTAAAATTTTCAAACAGAAATTTACAAGTCTTTTTAAAAAATTAATATAATATTTGAAAACTTCAATTTTATATTGCAAGGGTGGGAAAACAAGTGGGGTTAGAACATCAAATGGGGAAATTGTAACATAGCTAGTATCTTTCTTTTTTTAATATTTATTTTATAAAAGGAAACACTGACAAAAACCATAGGATAAGAGGGGTACAACACCACAAAATTCCAAACACCAGAACTTCATATCCCATTCCATCCCCTGATAGCTTTCCTATTCTTAATCTAGGAGGATGGACCCAGGGTCATTATGGGATGCAGAAGATGGAAGATCAGGTTTCTGTAATTGCTTCTTGGCTGACATAGGCATTGACAGGTTGATCCATACTCCCAGCCTGTCTCTCTCTTTCCCTAGAGGGAAAGGGCTCTGGAGAAGAAGAGGGCTCCAGGACAAATTGGTTGGGTCATCTGCAGGGAAGTCCAGTTGGCATCATGGTAACATCTGGAACCTGGTATCTGAAAAAAGAGTTAAAATATAAAGCCAAACAAATAACTGACTAATCATGAACCTAAAGACTGGAGTCGTTTAGATGAAGAGTTGGGGGAGTCTCCATTTTGTAGATAGTTATAGGCCTATTTTAGTCATAATTCCAAAGGGCCCATGACTATACTAGATTTTTTTTTTCCCCCTGAGCCTGGAATTTCATATGCAGGTGGATCTAAGTTATTGTATGGGGAGATGATGGCATGGCTGGAAAAAGGACCAGAAAGCTGGATCAGGGAAGAGAATACCTCCCAAATATAGGAAAGGTGTATAAATATTGTGACTGTAAACCCCATCTATTTGATCTGATCTGGGGCCCATATTCAGCTTAAGAGCCTATGTGAACTCTGCATCCCTGTAGATCTGAGCTCACATTCTGTGGTTATGAGTAGGAACATTCCAAGCTGCCCCAATTTCAGGACCTATCTTCCTCAGGTGGAACATAGAGTATGTTGCAAGTCTTTTAAAATGTCCTTTTTTCTTTTTTGAAAGTATTTATTATTCTGTGTTCCCTAAGGAATGACTACATTAGCATGATCAATAACATATTTTAAAAATATGCCCTGTTACAATTTTGTGAAGTACAGATATGGTTTGACTCTAAAAATATTTAACAGGAATAAAATGAATTGTATAATTTTTATCATTCAAACATCTATGTAGCCTAAGAGCAAGGTATATTAATTTAAGTGCTTTAAGGTTCAGGTAAAGTAGTTATCTTTTATTTTTCTATAACAGAAGTATTTTGAAATTGATATGTCCATCTAAAATTTTTATTTATTTCTGGCTTTTAAAATAACATATTTATGTATTTCTTTATTACAAATGGTATATTTTCCAATGAGTACTTATTTTTTTTTACTATGTATTAGATAGAAACATAGAAAGTGAGAAGGAAGAGAATTAGAGAGGGAGAGAGAGATACCTGAAGTTTTGTTGCTTGTGAAGTTTCTCAGATAGGGACTGTGCCTTAAACCTGGGTTCATGTTCACTGTATCATGTACAGTCAACCAGGTGCACCACTGCCTGGTTCCAGAGATATATTTACTAACTTGAAAGAGGAGGGGATAGAAAAAGAGAGAGAGAACCAGAGTATCATTTTGAAACATGTGATGTGGAGGATCACACTCAGGATTCCATACTCTCAAGTCCAAGGCTTTATCACACTATGCCACATCCTGGGGTGCAGGCATATCTATTTTTATGGCACAAAAAAATTTAAAACGTTTATAATAAAGAGTGAGAAGAAAGTAAAAAGCAAATCAAATTGAAGTATTCTGATAGATTTCACACTGCACTGAAATATGATGTTAACAGGTATAATAAAGAATTTATGTCTATACTGCAACATCTAGGGCTCTAGTCATGAAATCCTTGGATTCTCACATAGATATAAGGGGCCTAAACCTCTAATAGATCCCTCTTTCCATCATCACTGGTCACTTCCATCAGCTACATCATCATAACCCCTCTTATGGGCTTCTCCAGGACCTTGCCCTCAATGTAGAACAGCAATGATAGGGACTGCCCCACTCTCCTCAGGGAGACTTGGTCAGCCTCCTCTACCACTTGAGGAAGACTGGCTCTGAAATGAATGCAGCCAACAATGTTTCTAGCTGTGACCATCGATTGCAATCTCAGAATGACAGGGATGCAGAGGTCACACAGACTCCTGTGCTCAATATGACTATATGTGGGCCTTAGGTCAGACAAGTGGGATTTCCAATTAATGGTATTTCCATATTTTCCCCATATTTGGGAGCTACTCTCTGCCCTAATCCATCTTTCTAGTCCTACTCTCAACTCTGACATCATCTTCCCAGAATATACTTTTAGTCCACCTACATATTAGTTATCGAGCTCAGGTAAAAAATTATTAAAGTCATGGGGCCCTTGGAATATATCTAAAATAGATTACCTAGCTTCTTCCCACACAAAGACCCTTAGTTCCATCTACCCTATTCTTATCTTTAGACAAGACCCTTAGTATCATCTACCCTATTCTTACCTTTAAGCTCCTAATTATTAAATAATTTGTCCTGCTTTATATCTTACTGCTTTTCAGCCACCAAGTTGCAGATGCTACCATGACACCATCCTGACTTCCCTGTCCAGACAACCTGTAATCTCACCTTCTGAGAGTCCTATCCCACTAGGAAAAGATAGAAACAGGCTGGGGGCTTGGACCAGCCTGCCAACTGCCATATCCAGCAGAGAAGCCATTACAGAAACGAAATCTTCAGCCTTCTACACCCCATAAAGAATTTTGGTCTATAGTTCCAAAGGATAAAGAATAGGGAAGCTTTCAATGGAGGGGGTGGGGTACAGAACTTTGGTGGTGGGAACAGTGTGGGATTGTACCCCTTTTATCCTACAACATTGTTGATTAAATCACTTAAAAAAAAAAAAAAAGAAGAATTTATGACTGTAAATTAAGAAATAACACATTTTTTTAAAAGTAACTAATTGAAATATCTTAAAGTTAGTTGGTTTCTCAATAATTTCACATATTTTATGGAGCTGCATACTATTCATATCTTAATAATTAGTCAGTGTGATAGATTCAATTATCTTCCACTACCCCCTCCCCCAACACACACTCACTCACATTCACTGGTGGTCTGGACTTCCCTGCACCTTTACTTTGAGTTTGACTCCATAAATTGCTTTGATCAAAAGGACACTAAGAGAACATAGTGATAAGAGGTATCAGGGGGCTGGGTGGTGGAGCAGCAGGTTAAGCGAATATGTCGCAAAGCACAAGGACCTACATAAGGATCCCGGTTCGAGCCCCGGCTCCCCACCTGCAGGGAAGTCACTTCACAAACTGTGAAGCAGGTCTGCAGGTGTTTGTCTTTCTCTCCCCCTCTCTGTCTTTCCCTCCTCTCTCCATTTCTCTCTGTCCTATCCAACAATGACAGCAATACTAACAATAATAACAACATCTATAAACAACAAGAGCAACAAAAGAGGAAAAAATAGCCTCCAGGAGCAATGGATTCATAGTGCAGGCACTGAGTCCCAGCAATAACCCTGGAGGCAAAAAAAAAAAAAAAGTCAGAAACATTTGTTTTTACAATGAATTTGTTCTCATGTACTTTTTCTGTTCCGATGAGAATATGCAAGGATATATATATATATATATATATATGATTTAAAAGCATTTGATTATGATGTAGTGCCTCAACCAAGCCCCAACAACCCCATCAATTCTCAGATGGGACAAATGATAGTTTCTTGATTTTTTTCTTCAGATTTAGGATGGCTTATCATACAATTAACAGTGGATATAGTCAACAATATGAAAAGAAAAGGATAGAATACCCTGTCTAGTTTTTGAATTGGTAACTTAGTAGTGATCTACAAAATCATAAAATAATAGGGGGATAACTACATGCTCTTTTCACCACTAGATTTCTGTGCTTCTACTTATCTTCAGTGAAAACTGCAATAGGTCTCCTGAGGTCACAGATAGGGGTTGATTTTATACTATCTATCTGCACGTGTGTGTGTGTGTGTGTGTGTGTGTGTGTGTGTGTGTGTGTGTGTATTGTTCATTTTGTCTATGATCCTGCTTTTACTTCCTTTCTAATTCACACCTACATCTATCACTACTTCTGAATGTCTTTTCTTTCACCTCTTCTATCTTAGATAAGTGAAATAGTGACTGACTTCTTCTGGTGTTTTTCCAATTAGCTCCATATTCAGTGATTGTATAAAAATATAAAGATTCCTGGTGGCAAACATTTCAAGTCCCAGTGAAATTAGGGTACAGAGCAGAGCCCTCTGGCCATCTTCCCCTATCTTACCACACCCTCTGGAGATATGGACCAAAATTCTTTTAGTAATGCAGAGGTTCTGGCTTCTGTAATTGCTTTCTTCACTGGATATGGGGCATTGGCAAGTTAATCCATACCCCCAGCCTGTTTCTGTCTTTCCCTAGAAGGTAGAGTAGGACTCTGGATAGGTGAGGTTTCTGGATATTTTGGCAGTGTTCAACCACATCTGCACAATTTCCCAACAGACTGTATCCTATTTTCTTTTGTACATTTTATGGAATAATTAGAGTTAATGAGGGAAGTGAAGTAAAGAATAAGGAGAGTAATATGTCTAGGCCTAAGTGATAAAGGCCACTCTACTATATTGTCAAACTTATTATGTCTAAGTCTAATCACAGAGGACTATTAAGCACATTTAATTTGGCATATATAATTGATCATAACTTATGAATATATAAACACATGTACACAGTACCGCTAGCTCTAGCCTATACCTAGAATATGTAACTTTTGTTTAAAAAAAAAAAACATGCTATCCAAAATGGAACTAGGTAGTCGCATGTGTTAGGAAAGATATCACAGGTTATAGGAGTTGGGAGGTTGACGTCTCTGGCTTGGGGTCTCTGGAGACAACAGCAGTAAAAAGGAAGTATCTCATGACTTGGCATGGCTGCACAGGTAAGAGTCAATTTCATTGAGACTAATAGAGGCAGGATAACAGGGTAAGGGGTCAGGAGAAGAGACATCAAGGAATACTGGCAAAGTTGCAGAAGTTCCAGGACTAGAAAAAATAAGAATTTTAAAGGGAAAAGGAAAGGTTCTTCATAGTCTTATAAAGAATTTATAGTCAACAATATTTATACCCCTTCCCCATGTTAGGGAGCTACTCTCTTCCCTGATCCAGCTTTCTGGTCCTTTTTGCAGCCATGATATCATCTCCCCAGACAATAACTTGGATCCACCTGCATATCAGATTTCAGGCTCAGAGGGAAAAAAAAACTAGTATAGCCACAGGCCCTTTGAAATATAACTAAAATATGCCTATTTGCTATCTACAAAACGGAGGACCCTCCACACTTCATCTGCACTATTCCAGCCTTTAGGTCCATCCATGATTGTTCAACAATTTGTTTGACTTTATATGTTAACTCTTTTTTCAGCCACCAGGTTCCAGATGCTAGCATGATGCCAACAAGACTTCCCTGGACAGACAACCCCACCAATGTGTCCTGGAGCTCGGCTTCCCCAGAGCCCCACCCCACTAGGGAAAGAGAGAGACAGGCTGGGAGTATGGATCGACCAGTCAAAACCCATGTTCAGCAGGGAAGCAACTACAGAAGCCAGACCTTCCACCTTCTGCATCCCACAATGACCTTGTGTCCATACTCCCAGAGGGATAAAGAATAGGAAAGCCATCAAGGCAGGGAATGGTATACAGAGATCTGGTGGTGGGAATTGTGTGGAGTTGTGCCCCTCTTATCCTATGGTTTTGCTAATGTCTCCTTTTTTAAAATAAATAAAAAAAATTGAAAAAAGAATTTATAATGGTAATAGTTAATTATTATTTTCACCAAGTAATGAGCTTATTTTTCTTTGAAACCCAATGATATATTGTAAATATTTGACCTTACTATGACTCATGAAAATTAAGGATATCTATTAATAGTAATGTCTTAGACACTAACATGACTATGTGCTTTTTATTTTCATATACAATATTTGTAATCTTTGGGCATTTAGACCTCTCAAATCCTGTTTCACAACCTGCCCAAGTAGGAGCAAAAAGACAGTGTTCCAAGATGGTACCTCTTCAGGAGAAAAAAAATGATTTTGGACTAAATACTAAGTATAGTAATGTGATATTCTTTTTTAAATATTTATTTATTCTCTTTTATTGCCCTTTTTGTTTCATTGTTATAGTTATTGATATCACTGCTGTTAGATAGGACAGAGAGAAATGGAGAAAGGAGGGGAAGACAAGGAGGGGGAGAGAAAGATAGACACCTGCAGACCTGCTTCACCACTTGTGAAGGGACCCCCCCCCCCTTGCAGGTGCAGAGCCGGGCCTTGAACCGGGATCCTTGTGCAGGTCCTTGTGCTTTGCACTACGGTATGCTTAACCTGCTGCACTACCGCCCAACTCCCTAGAAATATGACATTCTGTTATGAAACTAATGAAAACATAAGAAAATTTCACAGTATTTTCAAGGAAAGTAATACTTGGTGGGGAAATGCAATGACTACCTTCATGAAAAACAAAAATGTTATGTAAAAAAGGGAATATAGTACATTAACTTAGAATAAGTTATGATAGTAATGCTAGTTATTGTTATGAGCAAAAACTGTGCTATATCTTAATTAATAGGAAGGACTGAGAGGGAAATCAAAGAATAATACTTAATATTTGCAATTACTCCCTGGTTTCACAATCTGAGCACTGCTAATATTTTGTGACCCATAAATCTTTGTTATGGGAGACCATCCTATGCAATGAAGGATATTAAGCAAAGTCCCTAGCCTTTACCATGTAGAAGGACCTTCCCTGGTTGAAAGTCACTGAACTCCTAATAAGACAGAACAATATATTTTGCCTAAAACTGTTGCATTTCTTGCTGTGTAAAAATGTGTGTGTGTGTGTGTGTGTGTGTGTGTGTGTGTGTATGTCCTTATGCATGCACAAGCCATCACTTCAAGGTATGAGAGAGACAGAGAGAGACATCATGGCACTGCTTCACCATCCTTGGGGCTTCTTCCAATACTGACACTCACCTGTGATAGCTGAGCTAGAACTCAAAACCTTGAGCAAAGTAAGGTGCCTGCCAGTTTTACTGTGTGAGCTAACTTCAAGTCCTCTAAGTGAGTGTTCCAGTTACTAATTTTGCACCATCTGTTCTCCCAAACCCATCTTCTCTGAATAACACATTCTCCTGAAGTCTAGAGAATGAGACATATGCACATTCAACTATGCTGTATAATGAAACTTAGACTTATTCCATCAGGCTAATAAAGAATCTTCAGATTAACAATAATATAATAACATTTGTTTCCAAGAACTACTGTAATATGTCAGTATAAATCTGGTGGTTTAAAACATAACCCCCCCCATATTTGTAGAGAATGTAAATCTGAAATTAAGTTGTCAGAAGGGTCCTGCTCTCTCACTCTCTGCAGACGCTAAGGAAAAATATGCCTTTGCCTTCTCCATTGCCCCAGGCATTTCTTTCTTTATAGCTGAGTCACTATAATCTCTTTATTTTTATATGGACAATTTTTTTCCATGTGTCTATGGGTGTTTTTGTTATGAGAAGACACTGAGTTTAGTCTTCACTCTAACTCTGTAGAATCTCATTTTAGATTAACTAATTATACTGACAAATATTCTATTCCCAAATAAGATAATGTTCAGAACTTGGATTTGGATATTTGGACTTTGGAGAGAACACTTTCTAACCACAATAGATGAATTGATTGCTGAATGATAATATTAGTAAATATATCTTTCTGAAAAAAAATCAGGTTTTTGCTGTGCCTTAGTTCTTTGTTATATAGGAATAATAAAATTATTCAGTGTTCACAATGATGAGTAAAAACAGTGTATTTTGTCACATTATAATTTCTATAAGTATTGTTATTATCATCACCTTTATCATTACTCACATAACATATCCAAGAATTCTTTCTGTCCTTATATTGCATTGTAAGCTGGAAATGTGCCGTAGAATCTCATGAACTCCTGGAAAGATCACCATGTTGTATGATTTAATATCTCCTGCATTACTACTGCCAACTCAAGCCTCTCTAATAGTTCTATCATTAAACTTGACTACCTTCTGCCCCTGAGAAATAATCAGGATTAATCCCATTGGTGCTCTCAGTCCCTATTCTCTTTGGTGACTCAGATAACCCAGACTTTCAAGTCATCTGAAATTCATCTTCTGCCTGAATTCATCTTCATAAAGTTAGTCTCATACTATCCAAATCTCTGTTATTGTGGTCTTTGGATGTATTATTATTATTATTATTATTATTTTTAATTATATTTATTTATTCCCCTTTGTTGCCCTTGTTATTTTCTTATTGTTGTTGTAGTTACTGATGTCCTCGTTGTTGGATAGGACAGAGAGAAATGGAGAGAGGAGGGGAAGATAGAGAGGGGGTGAGAAAGACAGACACCTGCAGACCTGCTACACCGTTTGTGAAGCGACTTACCTGTAGGTGGGGAGCCGGGGCTCAAACTGGTATCCTTACACTGGTCCTTGCACTTGGCGCCACCTGCGCTTAACCCGCTGCACTACCGCCTGATTCCCGGATGTATTACTTTTTGCTATCAGTAAAACCATCCATTTCCTAAAATTCTTCTTTGAATGTTCTTTCTATCTTTTCGTTCAACTGTAACAGGCCTCTCTAAGCATGTCCTTGCCTCTGTAATTCTCAGAGGTGGTAGCTGTTTTTCTACTCTATGTATGTCTTGGTATGAAGGTGTGGCAATGAACTCCTAAATCCTCATTAATATTTCCAAATCATTGTTGATTCTTTCTCTACTAGAAACTTTGATGACTGCTTTCAGAGAAGACTCATTCTCTTACTTCTTTACATATAGCAGCTGTCTACCTAGGTGTTCATATGGTCACTCCTAGCACTACTCATGTCCTGAATTCATTACTCAGGCAATAGCTTTGTAACTAGTATAGTCAAGATCATAACATTTTAATGTTGGTGATCCTGTTCTCTCTCTAGCATGAGCATATTCTAAATCTACTCTTCTTTTCCAGTTGATCATTATCACTTAATTTTCCCCCTCTCCGTCATTTCTACCTTTGTCTTCAATTTTACTCAGTTTGAATAAAATGACCTATTATTATACATATTCACCTGTAAATATAGGAAAAGAAATAGATTTTTCTCAAATCCCTTAGGGTTTATGGCTATCATCCTTCCCTCCATTATTATGTTCCTTTGAAGTACACATTTCACTCTAATCTTTAACTGAGCCTCAGGGCCTCAGTAACTCTTCTGCTTTTATTATACCACTATACTTCAGATCAAACAGAATTTGAGAAGGAACCCATCCAGTCAAATACTAAACAAAGAAATTCTCATAATACCCCAGTGTTTTCACTTGGCCTTGAGTTTTAGGTGTCCTGGAATGCTCCTGATCTGTAGAAAGGCACTGAGCTGTCTTGAAGACACATACAAAGGAAACAAAAAAGTAAAAGACAATCTAGGTTGTTACATTTGTGCTTTAGAAAGTCATGATTATACTGAATGTTAATGTTAAGATGTGGTTGTTAAAAAAAAAGATGTGGTTGTTATTTTACTTTTTATGCTTTATCAGTATAGCATGAAAGATGTGGGAGATAGCATAGTGTTGTGCAAAGAGGCTGTCATGCCTGAGGCTCTGAAGTCCCAGGATCAATCTCCCACACCACTATAAGCCAGAGCTGAGGGTCCTTGTGCATGGTAATGTGCACTCAACTGGGTACCACTGCCCAAACCCAAGATAGTGGGTTTTACAGTTGTATTTTCTGAAGAAGTATTTGCTAGCAATTTGCAAAGGACCTTAGAGAAAGAAAAAAAAAAAAATCAACAAGCAGCAAAAAAAAAAGTTACAAGAAAGGTCAAAGTTTCTTAGAACAGACATGTAAGGAATAGTCATCAAAAGAGTTGAAAGGTGCCAAAAATGAGACAGAAAGCTGGGGTGGGGTGGCGGTACGGAAGCAAGTCAACAAAGGAAAACCAGTTGTTCTCTGTTAGGCAAAAGTTCACTGCTAATATACACTTCAAAAAATCTTTTGGGTAGGCAGAGATTTCATTAACTTTGGGGAATATATTTCCTGAGAGCTCGTTAATAAAACTTTCCTCCTGTTTTACCTAATTTGATTACTACTTGTGGAGACTGAAGTTTGTCTTACTTCCTGAGCTATTAGGGAGGTGGAGACACCTATGACATAGGGTAAGGGAATGGACCTTCTCTACTGGAACTTAAGGTAACTGACAGAATTTCAGTTCTACCACTTGCTATTGTCTTGAGCTAAAGTTTAGAGACTGATTTTCCCCTTCTGACTCAGCTTTTTTAGTTGCTTTATTTCATCAACCTGGCAAAAGCCATATTTATCAAGGTATGTCATAGAACTTCTCATTCCAGGGAATAGTGGCAATTTAAAGAGCGAAATTTGGCATTGGAACCAAAATGCATTAGAATTTTGGGTCATGTGGGCAGGCAGTAGCACAGTGGGTTAAACTGGCAGGAAGCTCAAGGACAGACTTAAAGATTTCAGTTCCCAGCCCCAGGCTCCCCATCTGCAGAGGGTTGGTCTCACAAGCAGCAAAACAGGTCTGCAGGTGTCCATCTTTCTCTCCAGCTGTTTTCCCTGGTTCTCTCGATTTCTCTCTGCCCTATCCAACAACAATAACAACCACCACAACAACAAAAACAACAATAAACAACAAGGGTAACAAAAGGGAAAAAATAGCCTCTAAGAGCAGTGGATTCATAGTGCAGGCACTAAGCCCCAGCAATAACCCTGGAGGCCAAAAAAAAAAAAAGAATTTTAGGTCATTTGCTAACATTTGTAATTTGATATATATATTTATATTTTAGAGTTCTTTTTTTATTTATTTAAGAAAGGATTAATTAACAAAACCATAGGGTAGGAGGGGTACAACTCCACAAAATTCCTGCCACCCAATCTCCATATCCCATCCCCTCCCCAATAGCTTTCCCATTCTATATCCCTCTGGGAGCATGGACCCAGGGTCATTGTGGGTTGCAGAAGGTAGAAGGTCTGGCTTCTGTAATTGCTTCCCCGCTGAACATGGGTGTTGACTGGTCAGTCCATACTCCCAGTCTGCCTCTCTCTTCAAGTAAATTTACTTCAAGTAAATTTTGTTAATACTTCCAAAGAACAAGTATTAAATAAAAGGCAGGCAAATATCATGGGGAGACAAAAATTGTACCCTGGAATCAGCAATTGTACTATAAACCTAAAACCTCCAAATAATTTTGGGGAAAATAAATTGTTCAAAGTGCAACATGTTTAAACTGACTTATTGTCAATTCTATCCCATTTTAAATGTTTGAGAAATACTTTATTCATATGAACCCTGGAATGGAAAAATTATGACTTAAACAACTGTTTTATGTTAACTTCAAGTATGTCAGAGCTATGCCATACTAAATTTATTTCTTTTCTCTCAACATATTAAGAAATTATTTTTGTCAGAATTTAAGAGGAAATATAAAATGCAGCTATAATTGTCATTATGAATGGAAAATGAGAAATAATCTTAATCAACGACAAAATTCAAATTTTGTTTACTTCAGGCAAAATATATATGCTCCATATATAACTATGCTTCCTCCTTTGATATGTGGTCCTTATAAATAATATTCAAAATTAACTGTCTCAGGAATGCTAAAAGCTTGGCAGTACCATTTTTAAATCCATTCATCTGTTCTTATAACTTACAATTATTCTAGATGTGTTGTAAAATACACTGTTTTAAATGGCACTGCAGTGAATAAGGTTTGCACCTTGTATGTAAAGATTTGTGTGTATATATATATATATCTGGAGAGAGAGAGAGAGAGAGAGAGAGAGAGAATATCTAGAATAGAATTGCCGTAATATGTTTTAATTCTATTTCTATTTTTCTGGGAAATTTCCATGCTACTCTCCACAGGACCTGAAACAATTTACACCTCTACCAACAGTGTAAAAGGGAACCTTTTTTTTTTCTCCATACCCTCATTAGCACTTGCTATTTCTTGTCTTTTTGATTTAGGCCATTCTCACAGGAGTGAGGTGATATCTCAATGTTGCTTTGATTTGTGGTTCCCTCATATTAAATAGTAACATTTCCCCATGTGCTGGTTGGTTATCTGTCATGCTCTCTGACTTCAGGCGGTAGCACAGCAGGTTAAGCGCACGTGGCGCAAAGTGCAAGGACCGGCATAAGGATCCCGGTTCCAGCCCCCGGCTCCTCACTTGAAGGGGAGTCGCTTCCAGGCAGTGAAGCAGGTCTGCAGGTGTCTATCTTTCTCTCCCCCTCTCTATCTTCCCCCTCTTCTTTCCATTTCTTTCTATCCTATCTAACAACGACAACATCAATAATAACTAAAACAACAAGGGCAACAAAAGGGAAAATAAATAAATAAAAGAAAGTGTCAAGGGGTAACTTTGTCATTTTTAACAGTTGAGTAGTATTCCATCATATATATATATATATATATATATATATATATATCACTTTTTTAGCCACTCATCTGATGTTGGACATATGGTGTGCTTCCAGGTTCTGGTGATAACATAGGTATGCATAGATCTCTTATAGGTCTTTCTGTTTCATTTGAGTAAATCCCCAGGAGTGGAATTTCTGGACTATAGGGTAGGTCCATTTCTCATGTCCTGACAAGTCTCATGTCCTGACAAGACTGCTTTCCACCATTTTGCCTCAGGTTTGAGCTCTGTCCGTATTGCACTGGTGTCGTTCCATTTCTCTATCTCCCTGTCTCTGCTCTCTTTCTTTCTGAAAAGGCTAGCACATAACTAAATGAAACTCCATCAAAGGAACAATAAAAATTTTGGAATATAAAATAAAAATACACTACTTATTAATACAGATAATAACATGACTTTGTAGAAAATACACTTCACCCTGTGTTGCACTGCCTGTAAACATGTATAGTACTAATGTTTGATTGTTGTATTATGACATGGTACTCCTCTTGAATTGAAAGAAGACTGTACAATCACATAAGCAAAAACTCAAGAGTTTTGTCACAATGAGATCATGATTCCTAGTGTCAGTTATCTGTGGACAAGACACATACTAGGAATAAAATTTTGACTTGGAAAGAAGTCTAAAATTAGAAATAAATTAGCCATGTTTCATACTCCACTGAATATTTTCAAGTGTAGGATCAGGGGAACATTCCACTGGGGAAACTGGGAATTCAGGGTTCAGTTATCTAAGAATCCTCCCAGAGGTCTTGGAGGTATATGGGATGCTTTGTGTGGAAATTTCCTCTACTTTTCTAGAGTCTTAAGTTGTGGCTGGTGTTATAGAAATAATCTATGGAGTTAAATTTTTTGGTGTCAGTGAAACCTTTTAAAGAATAGGCGAGGCTTGGGAGGGAGAGCAGGTATCCTCAAAAACAAACAAACAAAAAAAAAATAGGAAAAAAGAGTTGTGGTCAGTCACACTGCCCTACCTAAAGATTTTCTGACCATTACAAAACTAGGAGAATTAGAAAGTTAATATACTAAGGGAACTTAAAAAGGTTTACTTATACTTTATAGCTTACATTATAATTTGTAGATGTAAGTTATATATTTAATTATATTTTACATGAGCAAGCATGCATTATTACATTGTAATGTATATTATGCCTTATACTATAGCAGATCTGCTAAAAATGCTCCACTTTTTCAGATACCTCAATTATACATATACCACAGCCATATAGATTATTATTTTAAATAGAAAAGCTCACCATCTTTCAATTAAATGTTTCCCTAATGTCTAAGTATATAAATGTTACATCATCAGTCTCATTTCCATTGACTAAAGTGGTCATGAGTCCCCTCTAGCTCTAGTTATTGTATTTAAACTGGACAGACCTGTTTTATTATATTTGTTTATTTATCTACCATTTCATTTTATTTTTTTTAAATCGGTATTTGTAATTATACTGGGTTACAAGATTGTAGAATTACAGATGATAGGTGTACATCACAACCACCACAAAAGTTTTGTGTCCACGCCCTCCCTGTTTTTTTATGTTCATGTTTATCAGTATTACAGAGTCTACATATGAGCAAAACAGTTCAGTAGTTAGCTTTCATTTCATGAGTTTGCTATGCATAATCATCCCCAGTTCTGTCTATTTTGTCCCAAAGAACACAGTACCATCAAATACTGTAGAGTAGTATTTCATGGAGTCCATATCTCATAACTTCTTTACCCAGTCACCTGTGGATGGACAATTAGGATGCTTTCAGTCTTTGGCTATGTGAATAATGCACCTAATAATATCGATAGGTGTTTGTGTGACCTTTTGGTAAAATCTTATGAGAGGTATCACCAGGCCATAAGGTAATTCCAATTTTATTTGTTTAAGATGTGAGGGTGATGGTGGCTGTGACATCTGTCACCCCACTGATCACTAGGGTTGATTCGACTGATCTGTCTGACTGGGAAGGTGTCTCCTTCTCTGACTGCTCCAGGTGCGTCCTGCCTGAAGCTGTGTTCTAGGTGAAGACAGATAGCTCTTCACTTGAGGGTATACGACTAGCTGGGCTCCCCTGTTAGAACCTCCACACCAGCTCTCAAGGTCCACTTGTATATGTTTAATAAAAATTTTGTTAACAGATAAATAATACGTGGTTAAGAACAGAACCTTTGGTGTTGTTAAAATTCGGCAGCTCCAGCTGGCCAGGCTAGCTTCACGGGAGGGTAACAGAGATGACCAGAGACATACGGCTAGGCAGGGAAGCTGTATTTCTTTATTCAGGAACAACGATTCATAAACTAAACCAAACTAATCACCAAACAGAACTCTGCTGCCTCTTTCCCCGCAGCAGCACCAAGCACTCTCTCTTACTCTGGAACTCAGGAACTCTGTCGGGGTTCCTAGGGGCAGGCCCGCGAAACTAACTGGACTGATCCAATTTTCTTGGCGGGGGAGAACTAGAACAACCCAATGTAAAGCATACAACACTTTGCGGTGGGTGGTGGTGCATCTGGCTGAGCCCAAATGTTACAGTGAACAAGGACCCAGGTTTGAGCTTCCAGTCCCCACCTGCAGTGGGAAAGCTTCACGAAAGCGAAGCAGGGCTATAGGTGTCTCTCCATCTCTCTCCCTATCACTAGCCTTCCATTTCGATTTTTGGCTGTTTCTATCCAATAAATAAATAAAGATAATAAAAAAGGGAGCTGGGTAGTGGCAAACCTTTTTGAGCGCATATGTTACAATGCTCAAGGATCCAGGTCCAAGCCCTCCCCCATCCCCCACCTGCATGGGGAAAGCCTTGTGAATGTTGAAGCAGTGCTGCAGTTGTCTCTCTGTCTCTCTTCCTTTCTATCACCCCCTTCCCTCTAAATTTATGTCTGTCTCTATCAAATAAACAAAAATGTAAAAAAAAGGTGAATAAAAGAATCTTGCTCTACTTATTTATTCAACCTTTAAATGAATTCACAGAATATTATCTGATACTTTATGATCAAGTTTTCAAGGTTATCATATAAAACTTGTCAAAGGCTTGCTAATACTACATTACATTCATAAATAGGTTAATCTGAGTATCAACTTTTTTTCTTTTTTTCCTCTAGTAAAAAAGTCTATTTATTTATTATTGGATAAAGACAGAAAAATTGAGAGGGAAGGGAGAGATAGAGAGGAAGAGAGAGATACCTGCCTTATTGCCTCATTGCTTATGAAGCTCCCCCTTGCAGGGGGGTGGGGCTGGGGGACTGAACCTCTAACATGGTAACGTGTATTCAACTAAAGTACCAAACTATCTGCTTAATACTTGTAATAAATTTTATAAGAATTAGCACTAAAAGAATTCACATATTCATTCTTGAGAATATGAACACTATTCACCAATTAATCTATTTTATTTTTCTGGAAGGTAAAAATGTCCAGCAACATATTAGATAGATTTCTGCTGAAGTTCTCTTCTGCCAGTTTTAAAAATTAAGCAAGAAAGGTGGAGTCATAGAGATGAAAACCAATTATCAGAAATTAGTTTCCCTGGCTAGGGAGATAGCTTAATGGCTATGGAAAAAGGATTTGCATGCCCGAGGCACCAAAGGTTCCACGTTCAATCTCCAGTACCCACCATATGCCAGAACTGAGCAGTGCTCTGGAAAAAAATAAGGAAGAAATTGATTCTTCCTGACAACTTCCAAATTTGGAGCATTTTGTAGCTCGTTTGCTAGCTTTTTTTTTTTTTTCTATGTAGTCGGGCAGATGGAGGAATCCAGAGATCCCTAGTATCTCTAATGGACAGTCAGATTTTGGAGCTACCATATTCATACCTAAATATTTTTCTTGTATAACATAAAGCAAATCATTTGGTCAGAGAACAAATATAGTTGTACTATTGCATAAATCCCAAGACATTTTAATGCATTTAAGCTTTGTATGGGGACTGCAAGTTACCTCACTTGGACAGTGCTTTTGCTTTGTCATGGGCACTACCAAGGTTCAAACATGGTCCCTATTGCACTGAAGGAGGCTTCACTGCAGTAGTATTTTTCTCTCTGTCTATCTCTGTCTCTGCTTATCTGAAAAAGTCAACCTGGAGCAATGAAGTCCCAGTGATGAAAGTTAATCAACTATTAATTAATTCAGGATAAGTAAAACTATTTATTATGATAATTGAGATTATTTGTCCCCTCTAAGTACTGCTTAAAATGATGACAGTGTCCAACAACAACAACAACAATAATAACTACAACAATTAAACAACAAGGGCAACAAAAGGGAATAAATAAATAAAATAAAATAAATATAAAAAAAAAAAAATGATGACAGTGTATTTTATCATTGATGTGTTAAAGTCAATGGAATGTGACTGTAGCAAGTTGAAAATTGATTACATGTGTTTCATGGTCTAAAAATTATCTCTAGTTTTTAAACTCTTGGTAAATAAATACATGTCTTTGGCTACAAACTGGAATTAGCTGAAAATATATGAGATAATTTTTTAGATTACTTGTCTTATAATATTTGTACTTCTTATATTACGTGTAAGAAAAGCAGCAATATTTTGGACAATAAAAACTGAGGGAAAGGCAAGAGGGGCCCAACGAGGAAATACAGATTAGTTCAAGGTTCCAACTTAATGTAATAACAACAAATTAATAATTTGAAAAAATTGTTTAATCAAATACAGAGGTTAAAAGTGTATTGTCCTGTAGTATTTTATTCTCCTACCTTCAAGAAAACTTTCTGAACAGGGTGTAAAGCTAGAAATAAGATTAATAAACTTGGGAAAGGCTGTGACTCAGGTATGAGCATGAGATTAGGATGTACAATGAAACATATGAAGCACATTCATAGCAGAGAAAAATCAGTACCAGTCTGACGCACTTAACTGTATGAAAGAAGAAAATGAAGAACTGAAAATTTATCTACTGATAGAGAAAGAATAAGAACCAAGTAGTACAAATCTAGGTCCAGTGTTCTTTGAATTCTTTCAGGCTGCCCTTCAACACCTAAGCAAAGTTTGAATATTCTTGAACTTTGAAAGTCAAGACTTAAAAAAATTGCATTTATACAGAGGCCCGTTGGTAGCGCGCATAATATGAAACACAATGATGGCTCAAACATCCTGGTTTGAGTCCCCTGGCTCCCCACTTGCAGGGAGTGTCACTTCACAAGTGGGGAAGCAGATCTGTAAATGTCCGTCTTTCTCTGTTCCTCTTGTCCTCCCTTCCTCTCTCAATTTCTCTTGTCCTATCCAACAACAACAACAACAACAGCAACAACAATGAAAAAAAAAAGTTGGTAGCCAGGAGCAGTGAATTCTTGGTGCAGACACCAAGCCTCAGTAATAACCCAGAAGGCAAAAAAGAAAAAAAAAATTGCAGTTATTCAATAATTTAAGAAACACAAGTACCTTGCAGTTATATAATGCTAACACCATTTCAGTGGTAGATTTTTCTTCTTTTCACTTTTCCTTTTATAGAATAACAGTTTTTTTCATCAAAACTATATTTTATTTTGGGAAGACATTTTTATTTTAATATTATCTCTTTCATTTCCTGAAAATTATTCAAAAGGAAGCAAAGGCAGAACAAAAACTGAGACATAAGTTGCTTCTCTGAAGGATATGGCAAACATTAAAAAAACCACAGTCAAATCCTGTGGTAGCCTTGGTTTAAGAATCATTAAAATGTATCTTTAGAAAAGTCTGCCTTAGGAAAAATTTTAGAGAAAAATTTCATCACACTTTCCAGATATTCATGTAGAGCAAATTATATGACATGGGGAAATTTTTTTCTTGGGCTTTTCTTCAGTTAAGTAGAGTTATTTAAAAGTAATGGAATAGAAAATGACACTGAAAGTAGTAGTTCTACCAATAAATGGTATCAATTAAACTGAAATGGATATCAATGAGGTGGAGGAGTCTTGACAGGACATTAGATCATAAAAAAGAACAAATTCCACATAGAGTTCTGGTCTAAATATGAAATGCAATTAGAGTTTCTAGAAGACATAGAATATAATAATAACCTTGGTCTAAATAACTGTTTCATCAATATTTTGTTGATAATGTTATTTACTCAAAGGAAAGTTGAGTATTTTTCTAGGGGACTGCAAAGACCAAAAATAATCCATCCAGAATTAGAAGATCTATTTCAACTGTCTTATACCAGTAAGGGAGTAACTATAATGAAGAATGGTTTGGGAGTATGTGCATTTCTTCTTTCTCTACATACTCCAGATACCAAATTCACTGGAAGGAAGTAAAGAACTAGTTATCCTAGTTCCCATGTAGAGACATTGCTAACTTGTCTAAGGAATCACAGACAAAGATAATATTGGGATAAGAGTTAAAGGCCAAAAAGACAGAGAATCAAGAGCAAAATACTTCAGGGGGTTATGAAGTGGCACACATGATTGAGTGTACACATTAAAATGCGCATGGGCCCAGGTTCAAAACACTAGTCACCACCTGCACGAACTTTACAAGAAGCGAAGCAGTGCTGCAGATCTCTTTCTCCTCTCTCTCTCCTCTTTCTCTTTCCCCTTCCTTCTCAGTTTATCGAAAATAAATAACTTTAAAGAAAGAAAAAAAAACTAAAGAATTCAGAATAGATGCTCCAAAGAGGGAATGAATAGGGAGAGTGAGAATATAAAAGCATATTCATCAAGATAGATATTTAAGACTCCATGAAACACTCTAGGAATGGCATTTAAATGAAGTAGGGAAAGGCAGATAGTATGAGATGCTGGGAAATTGTGCCGATGCAGTCACATCTGCCATGTTGTCCCATCTGCCATGTTGTCCCCTCAGGCTACTGCTAGTTCCCGCGAGAGTTGGGACATTCTCAGAGTGCCTGTTCAGCCATGTTGTGCCCTCAGGGCATTGTCTATATCCCCGCAATATTTTGTTACTCCTCCCCCCTCCCATTCTCACGAGAGTTATTATCCTATCCTGGAGTGCTATGGTTACTCCTCCCCCTTCCCATTCTCGCGAAAGCTGCTCCTATAAAAGCCTTTCTTCTTCCGCACCTCGTTCTCTTGCCAGTGCTTCACTCCGGTGTTCAGACGCAGGAAAGGTTACTGCATGAGGTGGCCCAACCTGCCTCTCTAGCACCCAACTCTGAGGTGCCAGCGCAAATAAAGATTTGTGTTTCCTCTTCTCTCTGGACCCCTCTCTCTCTTCTCCGCGGCCCGTGCACAACAACAATGAGGAATATTAGAAAAGAAGATTTAAAGGGGGTCAAGCAGTAGCTCAGCAGGTTAAGCACACATGATGCAAAATGCAAAGACCAGTACAAGGATCCAGGCTCCCCACCAGCAGGGAAGTCACTTCATGGGTAATGAAGCAGGTCTGTAGGTGTCTGTATTTTTCTCCCCCTCTCTGTCTTCCCCTCCTCTCTCCATTCCTCTCTGTCCTATCCAACAACAACAGCATCAATAACCATAACAACTATAAAACAAAGAAGACAACAAAAGTGAAAAAATAGCCTCCGGGAGCAGCAGATTTGTGGCACAAGCACCGAGCCCCAGCAATAACCCTGGAAGAAAAGAAAAAAGACAGAAATAAAGAGAAAAAGAAAAAGAAAAAGAAAAGAGAAGAAAAGAAATGAAGATTTACATTCAAAAAAGGAGAAGATAGACTTAGAGCTAATAAATTAAACCAGGTTTGTAAAATGAGAATTCAAAATTCTATCTCATATGCAAGAATGCTAGCAAATTTCTGAGAGGAAAATCCTTTGGAGTGAATTAAAGAAGATGATATCAACTGTACATGTAAATTCAAGTCCTTGGTAGATAATTCCATCGCCCCAACCATTTTGATTGTATTTACATTATAGTGGGTGAACCTGAGCTGCATACCCTTCCACTATAATCTCCCCACTTGATCACTTTAGAATAATCAAACCTAAATCAAATTTATTGTGCCTTTTGTAGACCTTTTTACTTAATTTCTGCATCAATTGTGTTTTTACTCTTGGCATATTATATATAAGAATCCTAAAGCCTTTCTGACTAGGGATTTGGTCTTAGCACACCTGGTAGAATGTACACATTACAGTGCTCAAAGACCTGGGTTCAAGACCCTGGTCCTCATCTGAAATGCAGAAGCTTCACTAGCAGTGAAACAATGCTGCAAGTAACTATCTATCATATATCTATTATCTATCTATCTATCTATCTATCTATCTGTCTATCTATCTATCTATCTATCATCTATCTATCCCCCTCTTTCTTCCTCTCTCATCTCCCCCTTGCTTCTCAATTTCTGTCTCTATCCAAAATTAATTAATTAATTAATTATTAATTATTTTTAAAAAACTGCTGGTGGAAAGAGAGATCTATTAGAGGTCTATATCCATCATATCTATGTGGAAATACAAGGATTCCCTGACTAGAGCCTGCTATAAGCCAAAAAGACCATTTCAGCTTTTGTGTTTTTTCTTCATATGATGAACTTAGACTTCTTCCCAGTTGTTAAAGTTGTGAGTGTCATATGTTGTATCCAAACTGATAGTAGATTTCTGGGATTTGGTCTAAAGTTAGGGAGAAAATACAACTAGGATTTTAGTGCTGTTTAAGTTAATCTTAATTTTAACTGAATTTCTTATAAAGGTTGTCATAGGGAACAGTTATTCTCCTTTAGTTGATATATATAATTTTTTATTTTTATTTATTTTTTGCTAGTATCCCTTGGCCAATTTAATAGATATTTTCTTCTAAAGATTATCAAAGGGTGACAATAATGCTGGTACTGTTAGAATAGATTAGGAGATACATTTTACTTGCTTTCTTTTGTATAGTTAGTTGAGTAGATAGAGTGATTGAGGGAAGTGAAGTAGGAGGTTAGAGAAAAGATTGTCTAGGCCTAAGTAACATTAGGATAGACTATTTAATGTGCCCTCTGTAGGCCTTTCTACTTAATTTCTGAGATTATTCTGTCTAAGTCTAATCACAGTGGAGTATTGACCACTTTTACTTTGAGGTATGTAGTTACCTCTAACTTATGTATATTTGTATACATGTGTCCAGTACCCTCTGCCCTAGTCTATATCTGTATTGTAATTTTTGTTTGAGCCTGATAGCTAGCATGCAGGTGAACTAAAAACATTGTCTGGGAATGTAACTTTATTACAGTGTGCACCATTTGAAATGGAACTAGGTAGACTCAAGTGTTAAGAAATGTGTCACCAGATTGTTGGAGTTGGAAGGCTGACATCTTAGGCTTGGAGTCTCTGGCTACAGTTAGAAATAAAAAGGCAATGGCAACAGAATGTGGCATGGTAGCACTGGTTGCAATGATTTAGTTGAGGTCATCTGAGGCAGTACAACAAGTGAAAAGATTAAGAGAAGAGGCATCAAGAAATACAAGCAAAGTCCCAGAGGTCCCAGAACAGGAAGAAAGAAGGATCTTAAAGAGAATGGGGAAGGTTTCTCACAGTATTAGAGTTTAAGAAGGCAATAATTTGTTACTGTTAGAACCAATTTACTTGGGAGCTTAGTTTACTTGGAAAACCCTATGGTTAGGATTTACCATACTATACTTGACCTCACCATGATTTATGTCATTTAATGTTATTTGTAAATAACTATATCTTAGATACTGATAGGACCAGATGATTCTGATCTTCATTTCCATCAGGAACATCATCATAAGCCCTCTTTTTTATATATTTATTTATTTATCATTTGTTCCCTTTGGTTGCCCTTGTTGTTTTATTGTTGTAGGTATTATTGTTGACGTCATTGTTGGATAGGACAAAGAGAAATTGACAGAGGAGGGGAAGACAGAGAGTGGAGAGAAAGACAGACACCTGCAGTCCTGCTTCCCCACCTGTGAAGAGACTCCCCTGCAGGTGGGGAGCCAGGATTTGAATCGGGATCCGGTTCTTGCGCTTTGCTGCCATCTGCGCTTAACCCACTGCCTGATTCCCATCATAAACCCTCTCGTGGGCTTATCCAAGACCTCACTGTACAGCAGCAATGGTAGGGACTTGCCCACTCTCCAAAGGGAAGTTGGGTACTTTGCCACTTGAGGAAGACTGATCCTGAAATGAGTGCAGCCTAGCATATTCCTAGCTGTGACCATGGGCTGTGATCTTAGATTGACAGGAACTAGGAGGTTACACAGGCTGTGTTACTGTGAATATAATGGTCCTGGGTCAGATGGATGGTGTAAATAGTTAATTGTATTTATATACGTTCTTCAAGTTTGGAAGCTACTCTCTGCCCTTAGTCCAGCTTTCTAGCTCTGCTCTCAACTCTGCCTACATCTTCCCAGACAATGTTTTTAGTCCACCTGCATGCTAGCTATCAAGCTCAAACAAAACTTACTGAAGTCATGGGCTCATAGGAACATATCTAAAATAGACTTCCTAGCTTATCCCCACTCTAAGATCTCTATTATCATCTGCTGTGTTCCAACTTTTTGGTTTCTATTTGTTATTCAGTCTTAACTATTTTTATTTTGCTTTGATTTTTTTGTCACATTTTGGCCACCAAGTTGCAGATGCTACTATGATTCCATCCTGAATTTCCTTGGCAGATGACCTCACCAATGTGTCCCAAACGTCACCTCTCCAGAGCCCTAACCTCCCAGGGAAAGACAGAAACAGTCTGGGGCTATGGATTGTCTACCAATGCCCATATCCAGCAGAGAAAAAATTACAGAAGCCAGAATTCCAGCTTTCTGCATGCCCAAAAGAATGCTGGTCCACACTCCCAGAAGGAGAGCAGTGTTAGGGGAAGATGACCAGAAGGCTCTGAACTAAAATTCCATCAAGACTCCTAAACCTACCTGGAAAGAGAAGATGATGAAAGAATGGACTTTCAGAAGTAGCAATAGATATAGGTGTGACTTAGAAAGGAAAAATGGCAGGATCATAGAAAAAACTGGGTAAGTAAATAATAAATATAAATATAAATATAAATATAAATATAAATATAAATATAAATATAAATATAAATATAAATATAAATATAAATATAAATATAAATATAAATATAAATATAAATAGTTGTAGAAATAATAGTCAACCCTTATCTGTGACTTTGGGAGAACTACTGCAGTTTCCTGTGGAGGGAATGAGGATACAGAACTATGGCAGTGGGAAGGGTGGGCAATTATACACTTTTATCTTATGCCTTTATAAATCAGTATTAAATCACTAATAAAAAGCAAAAACTGTTGACTGGTGATAACTTGCCCTCCCAGGTCCAGCCACTGCTTAGGATTAGCTAACAACTAGATAAGGTCAAGAGACTAACACAAATAATGATAACCTTTTTGGTCAATACCAACCATCCCATCATCTAGGTCTCTATTTAGGGAATCCTTAGATTCCTACAAAGATATGATGGGCCTAAACCTCTAATAGATCCCTCTCTCTACCATCATTGGCCACTTTCATCAAGAGCATCATCATAAGTCCTCTTGTGGCCTATCCAGGACTTTGCATTCAATGTAGAACAGCCATGGTAGGGGCTACTCCACTCTCACTCTACAGCCTAGAATGTTCCTAGTTGTGACCATGAACTGTAAGTTTAGACTGACAGGGACTCAGAGGTTAGTGACACAGGCTCCTGTGCTAAATATTAATATATGTGGGCCCTAAGTCAGATTGATGGGCTTAACAGCTAATGGTTTCTATATACTTTCCTCATATTTGGGAGCTACTTTCTGCCCTAATACAACTTTGTAGACCTACTTTCAACTCTGACATCATCTTCCCAGACAATACATTTAGTTCACCTTCATGTTAGCTATTGAGATCAGGCAAGAATTACTAAAATTATGGGCTAAATGGAATATTGAATTCTTAGCTTCTTCCCACACTAAACTCCCTAGTTTCATTTGATCTGTTCCTACCTTTGGGTTCCTGTTTAATGAACAATTGCTTTATATCTTACCACCTTCAGCCAGGAAATTGATGTCACCCTGACCTCCTGGGGCAGAGGATCTCATGTGTCTCAGAACATCACTTCTGTAGACCCCTTATCCAACTAGGCAAAGACAAAAACAGGATGGGGGTATGGATAAACCTGTCAATGTCCATGTCCGGTGGAGAAGAGATTAAAGAAGCCAGACCTTCCACCTTCCTCACACCAAAAAGAATTTTGATCCATACTCCCAGAGATATAAATAATAGGGCAGTTTCTTCTTCTTTAACTGATTGAATTTTAACATTGAACTCAAAGTCTTTTTTTTAATTTATTTTTTATTTAAGAAAGGAAAAGTTAACAAAACCATAGAGTAGAAGGGGTATAACTCCACATAATTCCCACATAATTCCCACATAATTGCTTCCCCGCTAACATGGACATTGACTGGTTGGCCCATACTCCCAGCCTGTCTCTCTCTTTCCCTAGTAGGGTAGGTCTCTGGGGAAGCGGAGCTCCAGGATACATTGGTGGGGTCATCAGTCCAGGGAAGCGTGGTCCGCATCCTGATGGCATCTGGAACCTGGTGGCTGAAAAGAGAGTTAACGTACAAAGCCAAACAAATTGTTGAGCAGTCATGGACCCAAAGGTTGGAATAGTGGAGAGGAAGTGTTGGGGGGGTACTCACTGCAAACTTTAGTGTACTTCGGCTTTCAGGTATCTATTTTGCACTTGTTTATGAATTCATGTGAACATATGCTCTCTCCCACAGAACCTGGTGTATATCTAGGTTTTGGGACTTTGTTAGAAAGTGATCCACCTGGGATGGAATTAGAGAATGCTATGAAAGGAAAGGTCTCACAGAGTAATGAAGCTGAAGGGTTGTCATTCCACACATGAAGTCTCTGGACACAGTCTGAGCTGAAGCACGTTGAGGTGGCAATTGTTGCGTTGATTAGGTTGCGATCGGCTGATGCAATATTATTTGATATGGATTGGGAGACGCATGCGGAAAAGTGGGTCCTATCCTAAGGTTCCAGAACTGGGAGAAATATGGGCTCTAGAGTGGAAACGTGAGGTTCCTGCTGTCTTAGGGTTCAAAAGACAATGGATAGTTAATGTTATCATCACATTATTTGGTAATTGGGTTAACTTTGAAAAGTCCTTTTGTTAGGGTTTGCTGTATAGTACCCAGTATCTTGTAAATAGCTGTGCCACTGGTTGCCTCTAGGGCTCAAATTCTTAATGCATATGTAATAATAATTTTGGAAGTATTAAATTTCCTATAATCTTAGACCAAGGAGACAAGAAGAACTGATCTTATCAGTATATACAGTTATTTGATAATAGCATTAGATGATATAAATCATGGTAATATCTTGTATATACAGTTGATACTAACCATAGGATTTTCAAAGTAAACCAAGTTCCCAGTTCTTCTTTAGCGTTTGCCCTTCTTCCGTAGCCAGTCAACAGCATCAGATTGAGCCTGATGTAAAGTTTCGAGACCTCCTTTGAATCTGGAGAGGTGGCAGTCATTGACTATGTGGGTCATAGTCTGTCTGTAGCCGCAGGGGCAATTCGGGTCATCTCTGGCTCCCCAGCGATGGAACATAGCGGCACACCGGCCATGGCCTGTTCGATAGTGATTGAGGAGGGCCCAATCATAACGTGCTAGGTCAAAGCCAGGTTGACGCTTGCAGGGGTCTGTGATGAGGTGTTTGTTCTTTAACTCAGCTGACTGCCAACTCTGTTTCCAAGAGACTGGAAAGGAGAAGTTCAGTGTAGGCATAGGGGACCAGATTGGGTGACGAGATGTCAAATGTTGAACAGGGTGGGCGAAGATATCCATGTATATTGGCAGGTCCGGTCGAGCGTAGACGTGAGAAATGAACTTAGATGATGCCGCATCCCGACGAATATCTGGTGGGGCGATGTTGCTAAGAACTGGCAATCATGGAACCGGGGTGGAACGGATGGTTCCAGAAATTATCCTCATGGAGGAATATAATTTGGAATCGACCAAGTGGACATGGGGGCTACGGAACCATACTGGGGCACAGTATTCTGCAGTGGAATAGCATGCCAGAGATGATGATCGTAGTGTGGAAGCGCTCGCGCCCCCTGAGGAGCTGGCCAGTCTTGCAATGATGTTATTCCTCGTGCCTACCTTTGCTGCAGGTTTTATGAGATGTTTGTGAAATGACAGAGTGCGATCGAGAGTAACGCCAAGATAGACTGGCTAGGCTTCATGCCGGATTCTCGTACTGCCAAGCTGCACATTAAGCTTACGCGAGGCCGAGGCATGGTGTAGATGGAAAACAGATGATACCGTTTTTGCAGTGCTAGGGATTAGTCGCCATTTTTTACAGTAATCAGATATCAGAGACATGTCTTTCATGAGTGTTTCCTCGAGGATGTCGAACTTGGATGCCTTAGTTGCACAGCAGATGTCATCGCCTAGATGAACTTCCTTGAAGAAGTTTCTGGGAGGTCACTTATGTAAATATTAAATAGCGTAGGAGCCAGAACAGAGCCCTGGGGGAGGCCACTTGAGACAGGTCTCCATCTGCTAGACTTGTCACCCAGATGCACCCGGAATCTTCTGTTTTGGAAAAGAAACGATATAGTGTTGGCCACCCATGGAGGCAGGCATCTTGAGATCTTGACTAGGAGACCACAGTGCCAGACTGTGTCATAGGCTGCTGTGAGATCAACAAAGACAGCACCCATCTTTAGATTCTTCTGGAATCCATTTTCAATGTAAGTTGAGAGGGCCAGGGCTTGTTCGCAGATAGATCTTCCTGGGCGGAAACCAGCTTGGGCGGGTGATAGAAATTTCTCTGTAAGATGAGAAATACATGACCGAAGCAGCCTCTCAAGGAGTTTGTAACACATAGAGAGGAGATAAATTGGTCTATAGTTGGCGGCCAGTGTTGGGTCTTTCTTTGGTTTCAAAACCGCTATAATCTTCGCATGACGCCAAACTTTGGGCATAGACTCAGATTCCAAGATGTGTTCCCAGTAATTTGGTTATAATAATAATTATTTATTGTCTTCTTAAACAGCAAGGAACCTTCCTCATTCCCTATAAACCCATATTTCTCCCAGTCCTGGAACCTCTGGGGCTTTGCTTATTTTCATTCATGCTTCTCTTGATCCATACCATTTGATACTCCATTTGATGACCTCAACCAAATCAGTGCAACCAGTGCCACCTCAACATGTTTCACATCAGACTGTGTCCAGAGATGCCATGTATGACATGTCAACCCTCCAGCTCCAATACTCTAGTGAGACCTTTCCTAGCTCATAGGAGTCCTTAGTTCCATTTCCAGTGGCACACTTACTAACAAGTTACAGAGCCTAGATATAGACCAGGACCCATGAAAGAAGGAAAAGATATACCTTAAAGTATAAGTGTGACTCACTAAGTGGAGCAAGCAAGTAGAAAGACCTAAAGAAAAAGACACTATAAAGTACTTAGACCTAGTTACCCTCTTCACCTGCTTCTTATTTCACTTCCCTCAATAACTCTAAGTTTAACTCTGTTAAAGTAAGGGCTACAAAAGCTGGATAAGGTCAAGAAACTGGCATAATTTAGTGATGGCCTTTTTGGTCACTACCAGGCTACCCCATCATCTGGAACCCCCATCAGGAAAGCTTTGGATTCCCACATAGATTTTATGGGCCTAGAACTCTAGTAGATGTCTCTCTCCACCATCACTAGTCAACTCCATCAGGAACAACATCATAAACCCTCTTGTGGACCTCTACAGAACATTGTCCTCATTGAAGAAAAATATTTGGTGGAAATTGCCCCGCTCTCCAAAGGGAGGCCAACATACTCTGCCACTCGAGAAAGACTGGTCCTGAAGTGAATGCAACCTACAATGTTCCTGGTCATGACCACAGAATGCAAGCTCAAATTGACAGGGATGCAGAGGTTACACGGGCTCCTGTGCTAAGTATGAATAGACATGGGACCTAGGTTAGATTAATGGGGTATACAGTTAATGGTATTTATATGCTTTCCCTATATTTGGGAGCTTCTTTCTGCCCTAACCCTGCTTTCTAGTCCTATTCTCAACTCTGACACCATCTTCTCAGACAATACTTCTAGCTCACCTGCATGTTCATTGCTGGGCCCAGGCAAATATTACTGAATATACCTAAAATAGACTTCCTGACTTCTAACCTGAAGACCCCAAATTGCATCTGCTATAGTCTTACCTTTAAGTTCCTGATTATTAAACAAATTGTTCTTCTTTATATCTTTATGCTTTTGCAACCACCAATTTGCAGATGCTACCATGACACCAACTGACTTCCCTGGGCAGATGATCTCACCAATGTGTCTTGGAACCTACCTCCCCAGAGCCCTAACCCACTAGGGAAAGATAGAAACAGGCTGGGGGTATGGATGGAAGCCTATGTCCAGTGAAGAAGCAATTACAGAAGCCAGACCTTCCACATTCTACACCCCAGGAAGATCTCTGGTTCATACCCCCAGAGGGACAAAGAACAAGGAAACTTCCAATAGAAGTGATGAGATTTGAAGTCTGGTTGTGGGAATTGTATAGAATCACACCCCTCTTATACCACAATCTTGTCAATCTTTATTAAATTGCTAATAATAATAATAATAATAATAATAAAAGAATAGGGACGTTTCCAGTGGAGGAGATGGGACAGGGAACTCTGGTTGTGGAAACTGTATGGAACTGTACCCCTTTTATCTTGTTAATCATTATTAAATTATTAATAAAAAATAATTAGCTAACTATGTGATATTTAATATTCAAACTAATCATTCCAGAATCATCTAGTTTCTGTCTATACACACATGGAAACAATATTCCTCTCCTGCAGTCATCCCAGGACCAGGCATTGGGCAACTAGAGTAGAAAACTCAAAGTTCTCCAAAATTTTTCAAACTAACTGACCCTAAAATATTTACCTTGCACCCCATCGTCCATGCTACAGAAATCCAATAAATGTCACAGGCTAAGACCTTCAGCTCATGCCTCCACACTTACAAGTGCTTTTACTACCCAACTGTGACCTAGTGCTCTTTACTTTTCTCTGTGCAATGAACCATATCTCTTGTTTCTAGGGGGAACAGTATCATCAACTTCTTTTAATAGCACAGACATCTCTGCATTATCACTCAGCCAACTTCATAAATAAAAGTCAGGACACACACACACACACACAAACACACTCCCTATTGTCTTTTTTCTATTTTATTTTATTTTATTTTATTTTATTTTATTATGGTACCAGGGATATCACTAGGGCACTCCTCCATCATAATGAGTCCATCACTGATAGTGATCATTTCCTTTATTTTTCTTTCCTATTTCTTTTGCTTTCTTCTTCTTCTAGAAACATAGCAAAGCAGTAAGAAAGGGGAAGACAATTGCAGCAGTGCTTCACCACTCATAAAGCTTCCCCCTGTGGGTGGGGTAGAGGACGGACCCAGGTCTTCATGCATGGTAGATTGTGTGTTACTCTTTTTCTTTTTTTAGTTTACTTGTTTTATTTATAAAAAAGAAACAATGACAAAAAACATAGGATAAGAAGGGTACAACTCCACACAATTCCCACCACCAGAACTATGTATCCCATCCCCTCCCCTGATAGCTTTCCTATTCTTTATCCCTCTGGGAGTAAGGACCCAAGGTCATTGTGGGGTGCAGAAGGTGAAGGTCTGGCTTCTGTAATTTCTGAGAAAAGAGTTAGCATATAGAGTGAAACAAATTGTTGACTAATCATGAACCTAAAGGCTGGAATAGTTCAGATGAAGAGTTGAGGGAGTCTCCGTTTCATACATAGTTAGTAGACTAATTTTAGTTGTATTCCAAACAGCCCATGACTATACTAGTTTTTTTTCCCCTTAGCCTGACATATGATATGCAGGTGGATCCAAGTTATTGTCCAGGAAGATGATGTCATGACTTCTGTGTTATTCTAATTGTGCCACCAAAAGGCCCTCCCTCACCATCATATTTTTTTAAATATTTATGAATAATTTCCTGCCTACCCTCCACCCCTTTCATCATTGTTCACTACCCAATTCACAGCTCCCTCATCTGCTTGCTCCTTTTCCAGACCTTTGATCTTTACTCTCTTCATGTAACTCCACACAGCCTCTTTCTCTCCCACTCCATTCCCTGATGTCTTTTCCCTCTGAGAGAAAACACATGCCATTTAGAAGCACTGAGGGTGTATTTACTAGTTCCTCTGGTACATAATCCCAGTTCCCTGAATTGCAACATTGTTGCTGTAATATCATTGTTGCTACATCCTTTTATGTGCATGCATGTCCTTGTCTTTGTTAAGAGAAACTGGTTTCAAATCAAGCTGTTTCAGCTTCTTCAATCTGCTTTGCCTTTTCTTTTTCTTTGTGGCCATGAATAAACCAAATAAATGTTTTACCTCTTGCTTGGAGCCAGATGAAAATATCTCACTTCATTAGGTTTTTGTGAGGAATTCTCAAAAGAAATGTTAGAGTAATCTATGTGTCTAAGGAAGTTAAGAGAAAGTTCTTGACAGCAAAGTTGTGTGAGTTCATTGTAAATCTAGTTATTCATAATAAGCTCTCACAACTCAGTATTAGATAAAACTTCCTCAAGGTAGGAAAAAAATGAAATAGTATGGTCAGAAATTATTTCATATACAAATAAAATGTCAAGTAGCCATTAGCAGTATATATTTTCCTGTGTCTACAGTAGTTTCAGTATAATTACAGTTTTTCTCTTTAAGGTTATTCTAATAATATTGGCTTATAACATCATTAAAATGTCAGTTGTACATCATTATAAACCAACATCTGTATATAGTACATGAAGTCGGGATGCATTGGATCGACCTCGTGGTGCATCCCGTGAGTACCCATTCATTGGGGAAACTGACGATCCTTCCTAGCCGACTGAATCCACATGGATCCCAGTCTCTTTCAAAGCCAGCAACAAGCAGTTCCTGACAGCTTTCAACCTGACCTGTTGACTGGCTACGGAAGAAGGGCAAACGCTAGAAGAAGAAGAAGAAGTACATGAAGTTCACAGCATAAAGTCAAGTTCCATCCTTCACCGTAATATTGACACTTTAATGCAATTTACCGACCAACCTCCCTCCTTTCATTCTGATAATAACTAATTTGGTCTTAATGGTTCAAATGTTTGTTTTTGTCTTATTTAGTCATTTTTGTTCGTTTCTTCATGTGTCACATAACTAAAATAATATGGACTTTGTTTTCCTCTATTTTATTTCACAAAGCGTAATACATTTTAGGCTATCCATGTTGTTGAAAATAGCATAGTTTTATCCTTTTTATAGCTAAGTAATGGTTTTCATGTAAGAGATTCAAAAGTTAATATATTGATGCATTATTTATGATCAATTTTATGATAATATAAGCTGTGAAAGAGGATTATTTTACATTATTAATTTTTGTTTTATGATGTTTAAATGAAGTAATATACTATTTAATTTTACAATATTCAAATGAATTGTGTCTTCATATATGACTTTGAAATGACAAGTTTAGACCAAAATATATTGTGTAGCCAAACTGTGGGTGAGGGACACTAAAAAAAGTAGAACATCCATCTGTGTAACTGTCAATGTAACTATTTTAAGCAGAAGAAAGATTATAGCATCTGCGTCAGGGAACACAAAACACTGTCTCAGAATTTGAATCAGAAAGGACTCCAGGAGGCCTATAAGCTATGGATGACAGTTTCCTTATCCTACCTCTTTTCAAGATTAGCAGACAGAAAGTCAAGATAGACAAGCTCAAGGCTTTATCTACTTCTATTCCACTTTACTCTTTTTCTCACTCACTTGATAAAATCAACATAAATAATGTTGGGAGACAGTGGGAGAGAAGGAAAGATGCCTTACAAAAGACTTCCTAGGGGCCAGGTAGTGGCACACCTTGTTGAGCACAAGAGTTATAGTGCTCAAGGACCCAGGTTCGAGCCCCTGGTCTCCACCTACAGGGAGAAAATTTTGAAAGTGGTGAAGCAGGGCTGCAGGTGTCTCTCTGTCTCTCTTCCTCTCTATCACCCCCTTCCTTCTCAGTTTCTGACTGTCTCTCTCCAATAAATAAATAAAGATAATGCAAAAAAAATGTAAAAAAAAAAAAAAGACTTCATAACTCTATCAATGTTCATTGATGACATCAATATAGCATATGGGAGCCAGGCAGTGGCGCAAATCACAAGGGTCAATGTAAGAATTGTGGTTCCAGCCCCCAGCTCCCTACCTGCAGGGGGTTGCTTCACAGGCAATGAAGCAGGTCTGTAGGTGTCTTTCTCCCGCCCCCCTCCATCTTCCCCTCCTCTCTCAATTTCTCTCTGTCCTACCCAACAACAATGACAGCAATAACAACAATAACAATGATAAGAAAACCAAGGAAACAATTAAAAATAAAATAAAATAAAAATAGCTTCTAATGCAGGTGTGCGTGTATGTCTATGTAGGCACATGTATTTGAACAGAAATGCACAAATCTGTATTTTTAAATTTTTATTTATAGAAGGAATCACTGACAAAACCATAGGATAAGAGGGTTACAACTCCCACACATTTCCCACCAGCAGAACTCCGTATCCAATCCCCTCCCTTGATAGCTTTCCTATTCTTTGATCCTTTGGGAGTATGGGCCCAAGGTCACTGTGGGATGCAGAAGATGGAAGGTCTGGCTTCAGTAATTGCTTCCTCATTGAACATGGGGATTGACAGGTCTATCCATAATTCCAGTCTCCCTCTGTCTTCCCTTAGTGGGGTGAGATTCTGGGGATTCAGAGCTCCAGGACACATTGATGGGTTGTCTATTGGGGAAGTCTGGTTGGCATCATACTAGCATCTGGAACCTGGCGGCTGAAAAAAGACATCATATAAAGCCAAAATTGTTGAACAATCATGGACCTAAAGGCTGGAATAGTGAAAATGAAGAGTTGGAGGTGTCTCCATTTTGTAGATAGCTAGTAGGCATATTTTAGTTATATTTCAAAGGGACTGTGGCTATACTAGTTGTTTTGGGTTTTTTTGTTGTTGTTGTTGTTTGTTTTTTTTGCCTCCAGGGTTATTGCCAGGGCTTGGTGCCTGCACCACAAATCACCATTTTTTGCCCTTTTGTTGCCCTTTTTTCTTTTTTTTTAATCCTTGTTGTGGTTATTATTATTGTTGTTGTTGCTGTCATTGGATAGGACAGAGAGAAATCGAGAGAGGAAGGGAAGACAGAGGGGGGAGAAAAAGACAGACACCTGCAGACCTGCTTCACTGACTGTGAAGCAACTCCCCTGCAGGTGGGGAGCCAGGGGCTCCAACAGGGATCTTTATGCTGGTCCTTGTGCTTTGCGCCACATGCGCTTAACCCATTGCACTACCACCTGACTCCCTCTAGTTGTTTTTTTTTTTTCCCCTGAGCCAGAAATCTGATATGCAAGCAGATTCAAGTTATTGTCTGGGGAGATGATATCATGGCTGGAAAAAGGACCAGAAAGCTGGGTCATGGAAGAACAATAGTTCCCTAATATGTGAAAGGTGTATAAATATTGTTGACTGTAAACCCCATCAATTTGATCTGATCTAGGGGCCCATATTCAGCTTAGGAGGCTATGTGACCTCTGCATAACTGTAGATCTGAGCTCACAGTCTGTGGTCGTGAGTAGGAACATTCCAAGCTGCCCCAATTTCAGGACTAATCTTATTCAGGTGTAGCATAGAGTATGTTGTCCAGCCTCCCTTCCGGGAATGGAACATTCTCTACCATTGTTGATCCAAGTTGATGGCAAGGTCCTATGGGGGCCCACAAAGGGGTCTATTGTGTTGTTCCTGATAGAAATGACTGGTAACAATGGAGAAAGAGACTTATTTGAGGTCTAGGCCCATCATGTCTGTTTGGGAATCTCAGGGCCCCAACTAGGGCCCCAGCTGATGGGGTGGCCTTCTTCTTCTTCTAGCGTTTGCCCTTCTTCCGTAGCCAGTCAACAGCATCAGGTTGAAAGCTGTCAGGAGCTGCTTGTTGCTGGCTTTGAAAGTGACTGGGATCCATGTGGATTCAGTCGGCTAGGAAGGGGTGGCCTGATAGTGACTAAAGAGTCATCATTAAAGTATGAGAGTCTCTTGCCCTTATTCAACATTTGAAGTCTTTGCTTTGATAAGGTTAGCTTTGGAGTGAGTGAGAAATTGTAATAGGAAGTAGGTGAGGAGGATATCTAAGTAGACACTATTTCATTATGAACTTTGTACTGACTCATGCAGACTACTGTGTACTTTTGCTTTCAGGTGTATATTTTGCCCTAATTTATGGATACATGTGAATATATGCTCTATCTCATGGCACCTGGTCTATATTTAGGTTTTGGGACTTTGTTAGGAAGTGAACCACCTGGAGTGGAATTAGAGAATCCTGTGAAAGGAAAGGTCTCACCCTAGTAATGAGGCTGAAGGGTTGACATTCTACACCTGACATTTCTGGACACAGTCTGAAGTGAGGCATACTGAGGTGGTACTCATTGTGTTGATTAGTCTGGGTTCGGTGGATGCAATATCATTGGTATGAATTGAGAGAAGCATGCAGAAAAATGAGCCCCACCCTAGAGGTTCCAGTACTGGGGGAAATATAGGCTCTCTAGAGGAAGGTGGAGGTTCCTGTTGTCTTAGGGTTTAAGAAGGCAATAGATATTTATTGCTATAATCAAATTATTTGGCAATTGGGTTAATTTGAAATATCCCTTTGTTAGGATTTTCTGTATCATATACAACATCATTATATAATCCAGGTGTGTTGGTATGTCTATGTAGGCACATGTATTTGAACAGAAATGCACAAATCTTAACAGTAGTATTTTAAAATAAATTTTTTCAAGTCATCTAATTAGTTCACTATTTTTTTAAGTCTAATATGACTATTTCCATAGGCAGGCACTCCATATGTAGCAGTACTGTCATGATATGTAAGAACAGCTTTCCACTTGTAGGAATTGAAAAATATGTGCTCTGTCATTGAGATGGTGCTCATCTGTCTTTGTTTACTTCAAGTTTGACTTGAGTTTAACAATCAAGGAAAATAATGAAGAAATACTATCAGATATCATTTGGCTCTTATTTCCACTATGTGTGAGAGAAGACCAAAGCCATAATACTTCTAGTATGACAACATTCTTGCAAATGGAATGAGCATGAATCCAGACATTCTAGAGTAGAAGTTCATACATCTTTGTGCCAATAAAATGTTAGTGACATTAATTTTTTTCAAGAAAAGAAGCCTGGAAGTAGCAAAACAAAAACTAACCAAGATTAGGTCTACCTTAATCAAGTAGCCTAGTCTTAAAGTTGCAAAAAGAACAGCAAAGAATAGTAAGCACTGAGTATTTCAAGAACTACCATGTGTGTTATTTGAAGCAAAAAATATACCACAGAAATTATCTAGTTTGTTTGAAGCAGAGATAATGGATGGGTCAAAGATGAATAATGAAATTGCTCCATGATGGTTGATGTTCTAACAATAATAATCTAAGTGATGCGAAGGGAGAAATTAGGGGAGAAAATTAAATAACTAGCTAGTGCTTTTAAAAAGTGTCTCTAGGGGCCGGGCAGTAGCACAGCGGGTTAAGTGCACATGGCACAAAGCTCAATGACCGGCATAGAGATCTTGGTTCTAGCCCCTGGATCCCTACCTGCGGGGGGGGGGGGGGGGGGGTCGCTTCACGAGCAGTGAAACGGGTCTGCAGATGTCTATCTTTCAGTCTACCCCTCTTTGTCTCCCCTTCTCTCTCGATTTCTCTCTGTCAGTAACAATGATATCAATGACAACAATAATAATAACAACAATAAACAACAAGGACAACAAAAAAGATTCTCTAATAAGTCTTTTTTTTTTTTTAAGTTTCAAACCTATCAGCATTTTGAAATGCTGAAAAACTTTTTTCCTCAAATAAGCTGCACTGAGATCTGTTCTATTTGTCTCTGTGGGCAAACAGAACACCTGAGGTGCTTGGTAACATAGTTCAGATGAACTGTCTTTATGCTGTAAGCTCTATAACCCACTGTGGTCTTCATTACTGTCTGTTTGCATCAAGGTGCTGATTTCGTTAATGCCACAGTCTTCATAATTGTTTTTATCAAAATATTTGCTCAGAAAATGACAGTAGGATATGAACTTCTGTTTACAAAGGTGTGACATAGAAATATACAGACAACTTGAAACTTTATGTAACTCTTTGTAAAGTGTTTCTGCCTAGACAACCTGAAGAATGGTACATGAGTTCTTAATTATATCTTCACTGACAGCAACAGTATCTACTTGATGAAGATGAAACTCTGTAAGATGAAGTCATTGGAAATTAAAGGACATAAATCCTGCCTGGATAGTCTTAGAGTATCTTCATAATCACTTGTCACAAGCTCATTATGTCATTTTATGACGTGATCTCTGATTCTATCTGCTACAGCATGCTATAGTGAACCAGAATGTTCTCTGTTTATTACCTTTGTAAGAAAAAGTCTACAGAAACAAATTAATGTTTTTGTTCTACTGTTTTGTAATCAAAAGGAAAATGGAGAAGAAGCATCGAGTAAATTTTACTGAATTGGTCAGTAGGATGGTGTTGATTAAAAAAAGAAGAAAAAACCTTTTGATGATAAATGTATTGCACTGTAAAAATTATGTGTCAATATTTAGACACAAACCTACAAAGGGTTAAAAAAAACAGTGGTACTTTAAAAATATTGGCAGAAACCATTCAATACAGGAAACACACCATCTCACTGAAATTTATTTACAAGACAGTTTGCTTTTAAATTTCATTTGCAAACTTTGGATTTCTCTCACTGTTTCTTTCTTTGTGCTTTTTTAGAATATTTTCTAAAATTGATATTGTGTTAAAAAATGAGATTATTTTTAAAAAATATTTTGATCTAGTACAATAAAATTAGTTGAGTGTATAATTGCTTATAGCCTTACATAAATGCCTCTGGGAAGATAGTTTTCACTATATTAGAAACAAAACCCATGTGATGCAAAACTAGTTGAGGAAAAAAAAATGAAATTATCAGTATCCTGAGGTCAGGGTCAGATTTGTTTTTTTGTAAATATTTTGATTGTTTATTTTTAATATTTTATGTATTTATTTATTTATTTATTTATTTATTGGATAGAGGCAGACAGATTCAAAAGAATCCCCAAGCATTGGGTTCCTTACTTAGGAGGGGATGATATCATCCTAGTAAGAAATCTAGTGTCACTTAAGTTCCCCAGTTTTTCATTAGCCCTTTTATATCTAGATAATCAATTATTGATTTCTAAGTTTATCCATGCTGTCCAGCCCTTTCACTTCTCTGGTTCAAATTTCCTCATCTCTGTATTAGTAACAGCAATGACACTAACTGGTTTTTCTTACCCCCAGCCTAGAAGAACAAGACCCACCACTTAAAACTAGTCCATACTTGTGAGTTCACTGTACAATCCAAAGATCTAACCCTTACCTTCCTTTCCAACTTCAATTCCTCCCTCCCACAAGTCCCACTTCTGCCTTGTACTTCAGCAATCCTCATGTGTTTTCATACTCTCTCCCCCCATTCCTAACCCTGACCAACTTTTTTTTTTCCACCAAGGTTAACACTAACAGGGTTTGGTACCTGCACTATGACTACAGTGATTTGAGCAGCCTGTTTTTCTTTTATCAACAGTGAGAGAAATAGAGAAGAAAGGAGGAAGAAAAAGGAGGAGAGACACTTGCAGCACTGCTCCACTTTCCTGAAGACACCCCCCACCCACACATACACACACACATTGGGGACAGGGGTTTGAACCCTGGTCTTCATACATGTTCCACTAGGTGTGCCACCACCACTGAGTTCATTTCTTATTTTAAAAATCTCATCGGATTATCTAGTAAGAATTCATAAAACAGTCCCAAGGAAATTATAATCACTGACCTTCCCATTCACCATTTTCCAGGGTGGCATTGTTGGTATAGCAGTGAGCACAGCTGTCTTCCCACCAGCACTTTCCTTGCTGCCCTAATAGCCAAAGATTGAATTGGTGATTTTAGGGAAAAAATGTCATTTAAAAATCAATTCTTATAAGTTTATATAAGTATTAGAAGTCACCTATCAAAGACACAGAACTTCCCAACCACAAACCAGCAACATTATTTATTATTTATTATTTATTTTTAGCATCTTAATATCTTATTTTTTTATCTGAAGATAAACTGACTAATATTCTCTGGTGACATAGAAAATTAATATCTGACTAGTTGTTGTTAGCAGAAACTAAAAGTCTTCAAGGACACAGAGGCATTGTTATTGTTGAAGAAGCACAGGGAATGACACTATATATTGCCCTCGTGAGTTGTCAATATAACATTAATCACTATTTTTATTTTTAAGGTACACTTAACATGTAAGACTATACGTATTTTAGAAGTACAATTTTACACCACTTCCTGATATGTTACTACATCTCATCCACCAGAAAAGTAACAACATCCCTTCACTAACCTCCATTTAATCCTCCACCTACAACTCAGCCTGACCCTCCAATTTTGGAAACCTTGGTTCTTCAGTCTTAGTCCAAAATTCGCCTTGTTTGACCTTGTTTGTTTTCTTTCCAATGTTTCTATATTTCTCTCAAATGGGGGAGGGGGGTGGGGGGAAGTAGTAGCACTCTTTGTCGAGCATACATGTTACAGTGCACAAAGACCCAGTTTCAAGTCCCCAGACCCATCAGCAGGAGGGAAGTTTCAAGAGTGGTGAAGTGCTACAGATGTGTTACAGATGTGTTATAGATGTGTTACAGAAGTCTCTCTTTTCCTATCTCCTCCCTTCCCTCTTAGTTTCTGTTTCTAAATAAATAAATAAATGTATCCCACATGGTTGAGATCATTCTAGATTTTCATTTTTTGAATGAGGCATGGGAAATGTCAAGATGATGCAGATTCCAATGGCATAACTAAAATTCTTTTTTGTTTTTCTTTCTGTCTCTCCATTTCTTTCTTTCCCTCTCCCTTTCTCTTTTTCTTCTTTCTCTCTCTCTCTCTCTATCTGTCTTTCTTCTATCCTTCCTCCTCTACTACCCTCTCCTCCTTCTTCTCTTCCTCCTCTTCCTTCTTTTTGATGAGCCAAGAACTCAGGTATGTGTGATTTCACCGCTTCTGAAGCACTTTTTCATTATGACAGAGAGACAGAGACCACAACACTAGAGCTGCCCTCATTGTCAGCACTCCTATGTGAAGTCCGGTCTTGAACCTAGACCATGAACATAGCAAGCCCTTCATGAGGTGTCCTACCCAATGAGCTTATCAGTCCAACTTCCCATTTCCCCATAGATGTCACATATTGAAAGTATATATAAAGCTATATGTCCTCTGATTAGCTTGTACTCTAGGGACTAGCAACCAAAAGTTTTTTTCAGAAATTGGCAGACACCCCATAATTAGATGCTGTTTGGAAACATGAGGTGTGAGGAGAAGGAATTAAAGTTGGTGCTATGTGTCGTGATGCTATTTTATCTCACAGCCTATGGAGGGCAGCATTGTGCAGTGGTAGAATGCACAGGACTGGAATCCTATCACCCAGATTTTTTTCTTTTTCCCCCACTTTTGATGTAGACTAAGAGAAAGAGCTATAAGAGGCCAGACTTGAGGACCTTCTTTAATTAAGAATATATCCATGTTTCCACTTTTAATTGGGCTTTGATTTTGTTTTGTTACTGAGATTTGTAAGCTATTTAAATAATATATACACATGGCCAGTTGACACATGAAGAAATAGATTTTGAGAGGCCAGATGGTGGTGCATGTGGTTGAGCACACATGCTGCAGTACACAAGGGCCTGGGTTCGAGTCCCGGTCCCGTCCTATAGAGAGAAGGCTTTGCATGTTGTGAAGCAGTGCTGCAGGTGTCTCTCTTTCTCCCTATTTCCCCCTTCTTCCTTTATTTCTGACTATCTCTGTCTAATAAATAAATAATAATAAAATAAATCATTAAAAAGATTTACTAAGAAAAATAAATGCTTTTTATATCTTTCAAAATGAAAATTTTAGGACTCACTTGTATATTTTAAACATCAACTCAAAGTCATTTAATAGAGGGAGAGCACCTAAATATTTCAAATAAACAATAATCACCACTAGATGTTGACCATTTTTCACTTTATCTTAACCAAAAGGTAGAGAATTTATGTGTCTCCCACTTCTATGACAAGTACTCTACTAGTTACTTTTTGGTTTTTGTCTGTAGTTCCTCAGTGCTTATCCCTCTACAGTTGAGGGAAAAAAAAAAAAGAACTCTTAAGTACTTAAAGTCAACAACAACCAAACTAAAGAATAGAGTTGAGGGAGGTTAATGCAGAACTATAGAGGCAGAAAAAAGAATTAGCAGGAATAAGGATGGATCAAAAAAAAAAAAAAAACAACTAAGTAATACTTAGAAGAACTAAAAAGGAGATGAAGAGATACTGAGAATAACATCAGAGACCACTTAGAAGATAGCAATAATGCAACATATGAATTATTGGTCTGTTTGAAGAAGTAGGAGAGGAAGGGAAACATACATCAAGATATGCCATAATTGAATTTACAAAGATGAAACATAAAGAAAAGATCCTGAAGTTAGCAAGAGAAAAACAAAGATTCCCATTTTAAAAAATCCAGTAAGCTTTCAGCAGATTTTTTAACAGAAATTCTAAAAGCTCATTGAGAAAGGGTTTCAGTCAAGAATAATCTACCCTGCCAGATGGTCATTCAGATTAGATGGTGGGTTAAAAATCTTTTCAGGTAAGGAAAAGATGAAAGAATCAATTATCGTAAGTATTCCTATAAGTAATGATAACATAAAGTCACACATAAGCATACTCAGCCTCAGTTTAAAATAGTGGCATTGAAATATCTTAAATTCATAATAAGCATCCACAATCTGGGCTCACCCATTAAGAAGCATAGAGTAGGACAGATCAGGAAACACACTACAACCACATGGTCTACAGGAGTCCCACTTCAAAAGATAAGAGGAAGGGATGGAACAGCAATACACAAGCTAATGGAACAAACAAACAAACAAACAAAAAAGGAAGGAACAACTATACTCATATCTGACATGTTGTCTTTAAAATAAATAATGTAATGAAAAATAGGGATGGACATTATATAATGCACATCAGGAAGAAAGAAAAAAAGCTCAGATAAACAGTCTGACCTGTAGAAACTAGAAGGAGAAAAAAGAAACCCAATACAAGAAACAGAAGCAGAAAAAGTGAAAAAAAAAAAAAAAAACAGAAATCAACACCATTTAAAATAATAATAAAGCAATCTGCAGGTATCTATCTTTCTCTTCCCTTTCCATCTCCCCCTTTCCTCCAAATTTCTCTCTGTTCTGTCCAATAAACAGAACAACATCAGAAAAAAATGCCTGTAGTGTTTTGATCATAAAGGGATGTTGTATTTTGTCAAAGGCTTTCTCTGCATCTATTGATATGACCATGTGGTTTTTGGTCTTGCTTTTGTTGATGTGGTGGATCACATTGATTGATTTACGTATATTAAACCAACCTTGCATGCCTGGGATGAACCCCACTTGGTCATGATGAACAATTTTTTTGATATACTGCTGTATCCGGTTGGCTAGAATTTTGTTCAATATTTTCGCATCTATGTTCATCAGAGATATTGGTCTGTAGTTTTCTTTTTTGGTTGTGTCCCTGTCTGCTTTTGGTATCAGGGTGATGTTGGCTTCATAGAAGCTGGCAGGGAGTATTCCAGTGTCTTCAATCTTCTGGAAGACTTTTAAAAATAGAGGTATTAGTTCTTCTTTGAAAGTTTTGTAGAATTCATTTGTAAAACCATCTGGTCCAGGACTTTTATTTTTGGTAAGATTTTTGATAACTGTTTCAATTTCATTAGCTGTGATGGGCCTGTTCATGTTATCCACTTCCTCTTTACTTAGTTTTGGAAGTTGGTAGGTATTTAGGAAATCATTCATTTCTTCCAGGTTCTCTAGCTTGGTGGCATATAGTTGTTCATAGAAGCCTCGCATGATATGTTGAATTTCTGCAATGTCTGTTGTGATATCTCCTCTTTCATTTACTATCTGATTTATTTGGGTCTTCTCCCTTTTTTGTTTTGTGAGTCTGGCTAAAGGTTTGTCAATTTTGTTTACTCTTTCGAAGAACCAACATTTACTTTCGTTGATCTTTTGTATGGTTTTCCTATTCTCAATGTTATTTATTTCTGCCCTAACTTTAGTGATTTCTGTCCTTCTGGTTGCTTTAGGATTCCTTTGTTGTTCTTCTTCTAGGTCTTTAAGATGTGCAATCAGGCTGTTTATTTGTGCCTTTTCTTGTTTCCTAATGTGTGCTTGTATAGCTATGAACTTCCCTCTTAGGACTGCTTTAGCTGTGTCCCAAATATTTTGATAGCTTGTGTCTTCATTTTCATTGAACTCTCGAAACATTTTGATTTCTTCCTTGATTTCCTCTTTGACCCAGAAGTTGTTAAGAAGTGTACTGTTGAGCTTCCACATTTTGGCACGGTTACTAATCTTTAGTTGATTGTTAAGTGTTAGTTTAATTCCACTGTGGTCTGAGAAGATGCTTGGGATGATTTCAATGCTCTTGAATTGGCTGATGCTGTCTTTGTGGCCTAACATATGGTCTATCCTTGAGAATGACCTTTGTGGATTTGAGTAAAATGTGTATTTCAGTTTCTTGGGATGAATGACTCTGAAAATGTCCAATAGTTCTAGTTTATCTATCTCTTCATTTAGCTCCCTTATGTCTTTACTGCTTTTCTTCCTGGATGATCTGTCAAGTTGAGATAGTGGGGTGTTGAAGTCCCCTACTATGATTGTGTTACTGTTAATATATTGCTGTAGCTCTTTCAGTAGAAGTTTGATGTATTTAGATGGCTTCTCATTGGGTGCATAGATATTAATAATTGTTAAGTCCTCTTGATTGACTGATCCTCTGAGCATTAAGTAGTGTCCATTCCTATCTTTTTTAATCTTATCTATTTTAAAGTCTATCATGTCAGAGAATAGCTGTTCCTGCCCTTTTTTGTGGGCCATTGGCTTGTATGATAGTTTTCCATCCTTTCACTTTAAGTCTGTGTTTGTCTTGTTGAGTTAGGTGAGTTTCCTGTAGACAACATATTGTTGGGTTGTGTTTTCTGATCCATCTTCCTACTCTGTGTCTTTTAATAGGTGAATTCAGGCCATTGACATTTATTGATATCAAAGATTGAAGATATTTTAACGCCATTCTTGTAGAGTTTTAGAGTGTTTTGATATATGTCCTATTTGTGGTGGTCTGGTTGTTTATAGGAGACCTTTCAGAACTTCTTTCAGGGCAGGCTTGGTGATGGTTGCTTCCTTCAACTGTTGCTTGTCTGAGAAGGTTTTGATGCTTCTATCTAGTCTGAATGACAATCTAGCAGGATATAGTATTCTTGGCTGAAAGCCTTTCTCATTGAGCACTCGATAGATATCTTGCCATTCTCTTCTGGCCTGTAGTGTTTGTATGGAGAAGCCTGCTGCAACAAAAACAATAAAATATCTAGGAATAAACCTAACCAAAGAAGTGAAAGACTTGTATACTGAAAATTATGAGTCACTACTCAAAGAAATTGAAAAAGACACAAAGAAGTGGAAAGATATTCCATGTTCATGGGTTGGAAGAATTAACATCATAAAAATGAATATATTACCCAGAGCCATCTACAAATTTAATGCTATCCCTATCAAGATCCCAAGCACATTTTTTAGGAGAATAGAAAAAATGCTACAAATGTTTATCTGGAACCAGAAAAGACCTAGAATTGCCAAAACAATCTTGAGAAAAAAGAACAGAACCGGAGGCATCACACTGCCAGATCTCAAACTGTATTATAGGGCCATTGTCATCAAAACTGCTTGGTACTGGAACATGAACAGACACACTGACCAGTGGAATAGAACTGAGAGCCCAGAAATGAGGCCCCACACGTATGGACATCTAATCTTTGACAAAGGGGCCCAGACTATTATATGGGGGAAGCAGAGTCTCTTCCACAAATGGTGTTGGAAACAATGGGTTGAAACATGCAGAAGAATGAAACTGAATCACTGTATTTCACCAAATACAAAAGTAAATTCCAAGTGGATCAAGGACTTGGATGTTAGACCAGAAACTATCAGATACTTAGAGGAAAATATTGGAAGAACTTTTTTCTGCATAAATTTTAAAGACATTTTCAATGAAACGAATCCAATTACAAGGAAGACTAAGGCAAGTATAAACCTATGGGACTACATCAAATTAAAAAGCTTCTTCACAGCAAAAGAAACCACTACCCAAATCAAGAGACCCCTCACAGAATGGGCGAAGATCTTTACATGCCATACATCAGATAAGAGTTTAATAACCAACATATATAAAGAGCTTGCCAGACTCAACAACAAGACAACAAATAACCCCATCCAAAAATGGGGGGAGGACTTGGACAGAATATTCACCACAGAAGAGATCCAAAAGGCCGAGAAACACATGAAAAAATGCTCCAAGTCTCTGATTGTCAGAGAAATGCAAATCAAGACAACAATGAGATATCACTTCACTCCTGTGAGAATGTCACACATCAGAAAATGTAACAGCAGCAAATGCTGGAGAGGGTGTGGGGTCAAAGGAACCCTCCTGCACTGCTGGTGGGAATGTCAATTGGTCCAACCTTTGTGGAGAACAGTCTGGAGAACTCTCAGAAGGCTAGAAATGGACCTACCCTATGACCCTGCAATTCCCCTCCTGGGGATATATCCTAAGGAACCCAACACATCCATCCAAAAAGATCTGTGTACACATATGTTCTTGGCAGCACAATTTGTAATAGCCAAAACCTGGAAGCAACCCAGGTGTCCAACAACAGATGAGTGGCTGAGCAAGTTGTGGTATATATACACAATGGAATACTACTCAGCTGTAAAAAATGGTGACTTCACTGTTTTCAGCCGATCTTGGATGGACCTTGAAAAAATCATGTTGAGTGAAATAAGTCAGAAACAGAAGGATGAATACGGGATGATCTCACTCTCAGGCCGAAGTTGAAAAACAAGATTAGAAAAGAAAACACAAGTCGAACCTGAAATGGAATTGGAGTATTACACCAAAGTAAAAGATTCTGGGGTGGGTGGGTGGGTGGGGAGAGTACAGGTCCATGAAAAATGATGAATGAAATAGTGGGGGTTGTATTGTTAAATGGGAATCTGGGGAATGTTATGCATGTAAAAAAAAAAAAAAAAAAAAAAGAAGTAGAAACGCAAAGCAGAAATTGACTGAGTTTGGAGTATGGCACCAAAGTAAGAAAGCAGAAGTACACTAGAGTTTGCAGTGAGTACCTCCCTAATACTTCCTCTCCACTTTTCCAAGCTTTGGGTCCATGATTGCTCAACAATTTGTTTGGCTTTGTATGTTAACTCTCTTTTTAGTCACCAGGTTCCAGGTGTCATCAGGATGCCGGCCAGACTTCCCTGGATTGAAGACCCCACCAATATGTCCTGGAGCTCAGCTTCCCCAGAGACCCACCCTACTAGGGAAAGAGACAGGCAGACTGGGAGTATGGACCGACCAGTCAACGCCCATGTTCAGCGGGGAAGCAATTACAGAAGCCAGACCTTCTACCTTCTGCAACCCACAATGACCCTGGGTCCATGCTCCCAGAGGGATAGAGAATGGGAAAGCTATCGGGAGAGGGGGTGGGATATGGAGATTGGGCGGTGGGAATTGTGTGGAGTTGTACCCCTCCTACCCTATGGTTTTGTTAATTAATCCTTTCTTAAATAAAAAAATAAAAGAAAAAAAAAATGCCTGCCTGCCAGGATCAGTTGATTCATAGTACAAACACTGAGCCCCAATGATAACCCCGGAGGAAAAAAAAGGGGGGCAAGAGGGGTGGGGGATGGAGCAAGACCTAAATAAAAAGAATAGTAAATGAAAGGAGAGAAATCAAAATAGATACTGCAGAAATCCAAAGTACTATATGCAACTTCTATGTACCACCAAGTTGGAAAACATGGAAGAGGTAGATAAGTTCTTAGGATCCTAAAACCTCCTGAAACTGAAGCAGATAAAGCTAGGAATCATAAACAGGGGCTGGGGAGATAGCATAATGGTTATGCAAAAGACTCTCATGTGAGGCTCTGAGGTCTCAGCACCACAATAAACCAGGGCTGAGAAGTGCTCTGGTCTTTCTCTCTGTATTTTTCTTTCATTAAAATAAAGAAAAAAAGAAATCATAAATTGACTAGATCAAAGAAAAAGTGATTAAAAATGTATCCTTAGCAACAAAAGTTCAGGTAGGTCCAGACATTTTTACAAATGAATTCTTCAAAATTTTCAAGAATGAGCTAGCATCTATATTCCACAAACTCTTCTAAAAAAAAAAATTAAGATGTAGGAATACTTCTTAATATTTTTTATAAATTCAATATCACCCTTCTACCAAAAGAAGATACACATTACGGAGTTGGGTGGTAACACACCTGGTTAAGCACAAGTGGCATGAAGCGCAAGGACCCACGTAAGGAACCTGGTTTGACCCTGAGGCTTCTCACCTGCAGGGGAGATCGCTTCACAAGCAGTGAAGCAGGTCTACAGGTGTCTATCTTTCTCTCCCCATCTCTGTCTTCTCCTCCTCTCTCCATTTCTCTCTGTCCTAGCTAACAATAATGACATCAATAACAATAATAATTACAACAACAATAAAAAACAAGGGCAACAAAAAAAGGAAAAATAAATAAATAAAAAGAAGATACACATTACATACACACACACACACACACACACACAAATATCCTTGATGAACATAGATGCTATGATATCAAACAAAATTCTAGTTAGTAAATTGAATGCAACTGCATGTTTAAAAGATTGTCTATCTTAACCTAGTGGGATTTCTTTCAAAGATTCAAGGCTAGTTCAGTATGCAGAAATCAATAGCTGTAATAAAGCACATCAACAAAGGAAAACCAAGAACTATGTATTATTTCAATAGCTATAGAGAAAGCCTTTGATAATATCTAATATCTTTTCATGATCAAGGTCCTAAGTAAAATGGGGATCAACAGAAAATTCTTCTATGTATTAAGGTCTATACATATAGAAAAACCTACAATCAATATCATGCTTAGTGTTAAGAAAGTGAAAGTCTTTTCTCTTAGATCAGGACAAGACCAGGCTGTCCACTATCAATATTTTCATTTAATATAAATCAGACAAAAGAAAAGAATAAAACATATAGGAAATATAATAGAATAAGTAAAACCATCACTATTTGTAGGTAATATAATAATGCATATAGAAAATCCAAAGACACCCAAGAGAAATCTTCTGTAAATTGTCACACAATATAGTAAGGTAGAAGGCTACAAAATTAAAATACAAAAATCAGTGGCATTTCTCTATAAGTGAATAAGACAAGTGAAACATTGAACCCAATCCTATTTATAGTAGCAGGAAAAATAATTAGACATCTAGGAACAAACTTGATAAAGGAGACAAAATTTTTTTGCACTGAAAATTATGAGTCATTATTTAAGGAAATAGGAAGAATACCAAGAAAAAGAAAAAGATACATTGTGCTCTCAAGGACTGTAATAATGAAAATTGCTTAAAATGACTATCTTATCCAGAGTCCTATACAGATTTAATGAATCCCTATCAAGTTTCCAGCAAGTTTTTATTTAATGTTTTAATTATTTAATATTGAAAGATATATGAAATCTGGGGTTGCATGCCCAATATAGGGGTTGGTCAATGACTATCTAAGATGACCCCTGGATGACCTGCAAGAACCAGGACCCCCTGGGCAAAGATTAGAGTGTGTGCAGTTTTGGGCCAGCTTCCCCAAACTGGAACTCAGTTCAGCCTGACCTCCCACTCTGTGTTTGCCTTCTGAAAGAACAAAGACTCTTCCCTTGATAGGTCTGCTTCAGCAGGCTGACTGCTGTGGCCCCAGACCATAACTATGAAGAGATATTAAAAGAAGTCTTTTCTAGCAGCTTTGTGAATGACATTCAGGCTTCTCCCAAGTTTGTCAGCACAATGGACAGTACTCTAGACATGGATCATGGCATTTATACTAGAAAAAAAAAAGAGAGAGAGAGAGAGAGACTGAATTCAAAATATGAATTTGCAACTTTGCATGTCTTTGGGACTACATAGTCTTTGGGACTATATAAAAGCAGAGCCTCCTAACAGCTGGAAGGAAAAACACAAAATAAGAATTCGAGTTTACAACTACTAAATGCTGCAAGAGAACTGACGCAACCATTGGTAATATACAGCCAAAGTTATCAGGAAAGGTTAAGTTAAGTAGCAAGGGAATGTGTTGGTAGACAGGGCTATGAAAAAAAGGTGGCTAAGAGAAGAACAGCTTGGTAGTGTCAGAATAAAGACAGACAAACAAACACAGAGAGAAAAAGCATGTGAAGGCCAGAAACAGAAAGATTAAGATCCTTGTGCCTCTGGAATTGAGTAGAATATCAGTCTATACTAAGCTAAAAGAAGAGTGAATAAGAAAAGAGAAAGGACCAGAGTCCTAATAAATGGCAGAATAATTATCCCAACTGCAATAAGATATCATTTTGCAAGCCAGTATTATAAACTGCCTCATCCAGGAAAGACTGCATTAGAGGAGCTCCTAGACAGATCTGCATCTGGGTGACTATAAACCGTATGACACGTGCTCAGGCCCTCTCAATCCCCCTGGGATTTGATATATTGGGACAGTGCTAATTAAAGACACAGAATTAGGCTCTAAAAAAGTTGAAGTGTCTGGGGTGGGGGTACAGATACCTCTATGCACTTGTCTACATAAACTCTGAGTGGGAGCCTTTCTTGCACTGAAAATGCTAGAGAAGTAGTGAAGGCTTAGCTATAAGGAAGAATTCCTAGACATGGCCTCCCCACATCAATCTGCAAGGACCAGAGGCCTACATTTATAGTAAAGTCTGCAAGCATTAGCCTGGATTTTTAGATAAGCTAGAAACTACATGCCACCAATAGGCCACAGAGTTCAGGGAAAGTTAAACACATCAACAGAGGCCTTAAGTTATTTTAGCCAAATATTGGAAGAGACTAACATGCCACGAGTAGATTTTTTTTCTTCTATCTCTACTCTGAGTTAGATGTGTCCCCCAAAGTCTCAGGTTATTCACCCTTTGAGATCCTGTACAACTAAAGAGTGACTCCCACCAGCAAGTGAAATAAGTGTGACCCTATACCTCGTAAGATAAGAGACAAATAAATCAGGAAGTTTTAGAAAAGGAAAATCCTGTGTCCCCCTAAGAAACTGGGTTCCCTCATCTGGTTGCCCTATGCACAACAGAAGCCTGAGGAATTGTCACTAGGAATAAATACATTATCCCCATCATCCCTGGGACCTGTATTGTCCCAATTGTTTTGGCCTTTTCTATTTATTGCACTGTAGATTGTGGACCCAGCTGATTAGAGTCATATAGACTCCTGTTAGTCCTTTACTCTCCTATGTGCATAAGAAATTTCCTCTGTTGTGTTTAATTCATTCATTTCTGTTTCTCAATGACTTAGTCAAAAATGTTATCCTTAATTGTGCTTATGACACTAGTATTTACGACAAAACAGTGAAAGTCACTATAACACCTGTTGTTATGTTTCTACTGTGTACCCTGCAATGTATGTGATTGCTTTGTTCTGCTTAGTGTCCCAACCCAGGGAGACGAGGGACTCTCCCATTCCTAATAGATGGTTAAAGAGATGGATAAGATCCAAGATGTGGTCAGTGTAGGATCAGCTCTAGTCAGCTAGTAGTGCAAGAATACACCTGGTTCTCAACAAAGACAGAGATTTAAAAATAAAAAGACCATCAAATAGTCAAGAAGGTCAAATACCAGATGAGCTCACTTGCAGGCAGAAATTAAGAAATAAGAATAGGAGGGTAGATAGCATAATGGTTATGCAAACAGACTCTCATGCCTGAGGCTCCAAAGTCCCAGGTTCAATCACCACAAGTCAGAGCTGAACAGTGCTCTGGTTGAAAAAAAAAAGGAAGACTGACTCCAGAAGAAATAAGAATAAAATGAAAACACTAAATGAAACTTGGGCTGGATTTGGTGTATTTCACCACACATACTCTCTTTACTGATCCAGCTTTCTAATCCTGTTTCCAACTATATGACATCATCTTCCTTGACATACTTTTAGCCCACTTGGATGCTGGCTGTCAGACTCAGGCAATGATTAAAAAAGTCATAGGCTCCTCTGAATATATCTAAAATAGACTTCCTAGATTTTTTTCCAAAATGGATACCCCAAATCTCATCTGCTATATTATCTTTAGTTCCTGATTATTAGACAATTTGTTCTGCTTTATCTCAATGCTTTTTCAGACACCAAGTTGCAAATGCTACAATGATGCCAGCCTGACTTCCATTGACAGATGACCTCACCAATGTATCCTGGAAACCCACCTCACCAGAGGCCTACCCCACTAGGAAAAGATAGAAACAGATTTGGAGTATGGATCAATCTGCTAATGCCCATGTCCAGTGGAGAAGCAATTATAGAAGTCAGACCTTCCACATTCTACACCTCATAATGATTCTGCATTCATACTCCCAGAGGAATAAAGAATAAAAAAACTTCCAATTGGGGATGGGATACGGAACTCCAGTGGTGGGGACTTAAAGAATTGTACCCCTCTTATCCTACAGTCTCATTGATCATTATTAAATCATTTTAAAAAAAAAGGAAAAAGGACTTATGTTGAAGATGAGTGTTTTACAGATATCTATCATAGGGAGATGGGATATTGCACTAATTTCAATAACTGCACTTAATGTAAATCATTACCTACTCAACAAAATGATTTGGAGAAAAATTTTAAAAAGTATAATAAAATAAGTAAATCAAGCTTTTAAAAACAAAAAAGATAGAAAGATAGTAGAAAAAATATATAAAAATCAATAGAAATGAGGTGGAGCCAAGATGGTGACTTGGAAAGAACACCTGGTGTAAGCTCCAAAGAAAGTGGCTTACAAGCTTGGATTCTCTAGAGAGGGTAGGAGAACTGGCAAGACTGTGAAATGGTGAATAAGGAGTGGTCAAGGTGACACCAAAAGAGTATCCTATAACTGCTCTTGGGCTGGCAAAAAGAGGCCAAAGGGACAAAGAAAGGAAAATCTTTGGCTTCTGAACTCACCATTCCCATCCACCAGAGAAAGGCTGGCCAGCTGCTTCTAGCAGGCGTCCAGCAAAGCTATTTTCTTTAGCAAAATTCCTGGCACAGCAGGAGTGTCATTCCAAGACTTTTTCTTTTCTCTTTCCTTCTCTCTCTCTCTCTTTTTAGGTGGCAGGAGCCCTATTTGAGTGATGAAATACCTGATCAATAAGAGCTTCAGCCTTGCCTGGGAAAGACTACCTGGAGTTTTTTTTTTTTTTTTTAATTCCTTGTCTTTGCTCAGGCTACATGCAGCCAATCTAGATTGGTCCAAGCTGACTATTTGAGATTTTTCACTTTATCTTATTTTATTATTACTATTATTATATACACGTGTCCCTTTCCCTCCTCTTCAGGTTTACCAAAATTAACTGCTATTGCCATTTACACTGAAGGGTGACTGGGTGTCCTATCCATTGTGAGAGGAACTTTGTTCTCTCTCCCTATTACCACCACCCTCCTATTTCTCTCCTCCTAGCTAAATAAAAAAAAAAAAAAAATTCCTTTCACTGCTCTTTTTTTTTAACCTCTTTCTTCTTCTCTTCTTCATTCTTTTGCTCTTTGAATTCACTGACAGTCATTTGTGAATTATTTTGTAGAAGAAATCTGACTCAGAGTGAAGTGTGTGTTTGTATTTGTGTGTGTGTGTGTGTGTGTGTGTGTGTGTGTATGTCTTTTCTACTTTCCTTTCTCTTCTTGCTATCCTTAGAACTTATAGTGGACAATAGGTTTGCATAATTGTTTACTTTTGCTTTCCCGTTTTCCTTTCTTTCTTTTTCTTTTGACTTTGTTTGCTATTTTTTCTTGGACTAGAGGTGTTGTTTGGCTAACTGGTATTGGTTGAACTGTATCACTCCTTGCTTCAGTTGCTATTGTTGAAATTTCTCAGGTTTGTTACAGCATTTGTGAAAAGTCTTTAGTATAGTGTCGCTAGTACTCAAAACACAACAATTTAAAAATAACAGAAAGAAGAATACAAACCACATCAATAAAAAAAAAAAAAAAGCTTAAATCAAGAGCAAAAAAATTGTGACCACTATGAATCAGTACAGGAGCCCAGAAGAAACTTCAGATCAGTCAGAGGTAATCATAGATAATAAAACTATGTAAGCAATAATAAACCTAATAATCACAGTAATGAAGACAACTATGAAGGAAAGGCCTATTAGAATTAAGTAAACAACAAATGAGACCCTCAAGGAAAATACCAGCTACCTCGAGGTAATTAGAGAACTGAAAGCTAAAATAGTGGAGCTTATCGGCCAATTAGCAGAACAAGCTAATACTATAACTGAACTAAAGGAAAAAGCTGAGGGAAGGGAAAACAGATTAACAGAAGCAGAAAACAGAATTTGCCAGAGAGGATTGGCAAGAGAAAACTAAGAAAGAGGTAAAAGAGCTCAAAAGGAGATTGAGAGACACTGAAAACAGCAACAGAGACACATGGGATCCTCTCAAAAGAATTAACATTCATATAATTGGCCTACCAGAGGAAGAAAAAGAAGAGGGGGAAGTAAACATCCTAGAGGAAATAATAAAAGAAAACTTCTCAGATCTAAACAACAGAAAGGACAATAAGATTCAAGAGGCCCAGAGATTCCAAAAGAGAATCAACCCAGGCCTGGAAACTCAACAAAATGCTGCTTTGACACTGGGTCAAAGAAGCACTCAAGCTAGAAATTCAAATGTTTCTGGAAACAAATGAAAATGAAGACACAAGCTATCAAAGTATTTGGGACATAGCTAAAGCAGTACTGAGAGGAAAACTCATAGCCATAAAAGCACACATTAGAGAACAAGAAAAAGCTCAAATAAATGACCTTACTGCATGCTTTAAGGACTTAGAGGAAGAGGAACAAAAGAACCCTAAAGCAACCAGAAGGATGGAAATCACTAAAGATTAGAGCATAAATAAATCACTAAAGATTAGAGCATAAATAAACAACATTAAAAATAAGAAAACCATACAAAAGATCAATGAAGCCAAATGTTGGTTTTTTTGAAAAATTAAACAAGATTGACAAACCCTTAGCCAGAATAACTAAAAAAAAAAAAAAAGGAGAAGACTCAAATAAATAAAATTGTAAATGATAGAGGAAGAGGAGATATCACAACTGACACCACAGAAATTCAGGAAATTATGTGAAACTTTTACGAAAAAAATATACGCTATCTAGCTAGAGAATCTGGAAGAAATGGAAGAATTCCTGGAAACATATACCCTTCCAAAACTGAACCAAGAAGAACTAAAAAACCTAAATACACCAATCACAGACAAAGAAATTAAAAAGTTGTGAAGAATTTTTCCAACAACAAAATTCCTGGACCAGATGGCTTTACAAACAAATTCTACAAAACCTTCAGGAAAAAGGTAATACCTATACTTCTAAAGCTCTTCCACAAGGTCTAAGAAACAGGAACACTCCCTTCCACCTTCAGAAGCCAACATCACCCTGATACCAAAAGTAGATAGGGACAGAACAAAAAAATGAAAACTACAGACCAATATCTCTGATGCCAAAATACTGAACAAGGAGCTGGCCAAGCGGATACAGCAGTATATCAAAAAAATTGTTCATCAGGACCAAGTGGGATTTATCCCAGGAATGCAAGGCTTGTTCAACATACATAAGTCAATAAATTTAATTGACCACATCAATAAAAGCAAAACCAAAAACCACATGATTATTTCAATAGATGCAGAGAAAGTTTTTGACAAAATCCAACACCCATTCATGCTCAAAACACTACAAAAAGTGGGAATAGATTGGAAATTCCTCAAGATCCTGGAGTCCATATAGAGCAAACCCACAGCTAACACCATACTCAATGGACAGAAGCTGAAAGCATTCCACCTCACCTAGGCAGGGCTGTCCAGTATCACCATTACTCTTCAACATAGTACTGGAATTTCTTGCCATAGCAATCAGGCAAGAGAAAGAAATCAAAGGAATACAGATTGGAAGGGAAGAAGTCAAACTCTCACTATGTGAAGATTATATGACAGTACACACAGAAAAACCTCAAGAATTCTGCAGTAAACTACTGGAATTTATTAGGTAATATAGCAAAGTGTCAGGATACAAAATCAATGTACAAAAAAATCAGTGTAATTTCTTTATGCAAACACTAAGTCTGAAGAAGAGGATATCCAGAAATCACTCCCATTCACTATTGCAGCAAAATCAATAAAATACCTAGGAATAAATCTGACCAAAGATGTGAAAGACTTGTATACTGAACATTATTCAAGGAAATAGAAAATTACACCAGGAAATGAAAAGACATCCCATGCTCATGGATTGCAAGAATTAATATCATCAAAATGAATATTCTCCCCAGAGCCATATACAAATTTAACGTGATACCCATCAAAGTTCCACCAAGCTTCTTTAAGAGAATAGAACAAAACTAAAATCATTTATCTGGAACCAGAAAACACATAGAATTGCCAAAAACTATCTTGAGGAAAAGAAAGAGAAATAGAGGCATCACACTTTCAGATCTCAAACTATATTTATAAGGCCATCATCATCAAAACAGCCTGGTACTGGAACAAAAATAGGCACAAAGATTAGTGGAACAGAATTAAAAGCCCAGAACTAAACCCCCACAGCTATGGACATCTAATCTTTGATAAAGGGGGCCCAAAGTAGTAAATGGAGGAAGAAGGCTTTCTTCAATAATGGTGCTGGGAAAACTTGGTTGAAACATGCAGAAGGGGGGCCGGGCAGCAGGTTAAGCGCACATGGCACAAAGCGCAAGGACCAGCACAAGGATCCTAGTTCTAGCTCCCGGCTCCTCACCTGCAGGGGAATCGCTTCACAGGCAGTGAAGCAGGTCTGCAGGTGTCTGTCTTTCTCTCCCTCTCTCTGTCTCCCCCTCCTCTCTCCATTTCTCTCTGTCCTATCCAACAATGACGACATCAATAACAACAACAATAATAACTAAGACAATAAAAACAACAAGGACAACAAAAGTGAAAATAAATAATCATTAAAAAAAAAAAAAGAAACATGCAGAAGAACCACTTTATCTCACCAGAAACAAAAGTCAACTCGAAATGGATCATGGACCTGGATGTTAGGCCAGAAACTTTCAAATACTTAGAGAAAAACTTTCAGAGTATCTCTCTCTCTCTCTCTCTCTCTCTCCGGGGGGGTGGTCTCCAGGGGAAAGGTAACGGGCTGGTTCTTTCTCGCTCATGACAGGGGTGACACTAAGTAAAAGACATCAGGGGATTTTTAGCGTGCCTAGAATCTGAGTCCTAGAGTCCCAGAATCCTAGGGTCCATTTATTAGCAAAGTGGACATGAGTTAAATAGAAAAGCAATGAAGTTAATTATTGTTGAAATATGTCAGAAATTACAGGTTTCTTAACAGTCAGCATGCCCCTAAGGTAGGGGGCTGGTATGATAGGAATTGATGAGATACAAGACAGTTATTCTCCATAACACAAGCAACTTAATTATCCAAAGGTATTTGAGAGAAGCATAGGGGCTAAACCCGTAGGATGAGACAGAGAGAAGATGAATATCAAAAAGCCATATAGTTTGGAATTTCTCTTATCTGGGGTCTGAGGTGTGTGATGAAGTGTGTGATAAGGTGTGTTCTTCTGTGATCAGAAGGTGACTTTGAATAAGTGAATCTTTGGCCATGTGGCCTGTGGTTAATGGAGGGAAGTACTGGGGTATCTGTGGGCCTGAGAGTCAAGAAGGGAAGAACCAAGTCTGAGTTTCCCCCCTTAAGCTCACCTCGGTTGAGAGAGACTTACCAAGAGGTTATCTTCTCAGACCTCCATCCAAAGATGGGGGTGGTTCTCCCTAAGCTCTATCAGGCTTACACATGTTCCCAACAAAAAACATTAGTGGAACACTTTCCCACCTAAACCTCAAGGACATCTTTGATGATACAAACACAATTGCAAGGAAGACTAAAGCAGAAACAAACCAATGGGACTACATCAAATTGAAAAGCTTCTGCACAGCCAAAGAAACTATCACACAAACAAACAGACCCCTCACAGAATGGGAGAAGTTCTTCACATGCCATACATCAGACAAGAGACTAATCACCGAAATATACAAAGAGCTCAGCAAACTTAGCACCAAAAAAGCAAATGACCCAACCAAAAATGGGCAGATGATATGAATAGAACTTTCACTACATAAGAGACCCAAAAGGCTAACAAACACATGAAAAATTGCTCCAGGTCACTGATTGTCAGAGAAATGCAAATAAAACAACATTGAGATACCTACCACCTCACCCCTATGAAAATGACATACATCAAAATGGACAGCAGCAACAAATGCTGGAGAGGCTGTGGGGACAGAGGAACACTTCTGCACTGCTGGTGGGAATGTAAATGGGTCCAAGATCTGTAGAGAGAAGTCTGGAGAACTCTCATAAAGCTAGTTCATATGGACCTAGTAATTCCTCCTCTAGGGATATACTCCAAGGATTCTAACTCCCAACCAAAAAGATATGTGTACACCTATGTTCATAATTGCACAATTTGTAATAGCTATCCATCAATCCAGGTGCCCAAAAACAGATGAGTGGCTGAGAAAACTGTAGTATATATACACAATGGAATACTACACAGCTATGAAGAACAATGAACCCATCTTCTCTGACCCATCTTGGATGCAACTAGAAGGAATTATGTTAAGTCAGCTAAGTCAAAAAGACAAAGGTGGAATATGGGATGATCATACTCATAAACAGAAATTGATAAATAATAACAGAAAGGGAACCTCAAATCAGGATCTGACTAAATTTGGAGTAGGGCACCAAAGCAAAAATGTCTGGGTTGAGGGTATGGCGGAAGTTCAGCTTCACTGTTGGGGGCGGGTGGTAGGATGGGATGGGACACAGTCTTTTGGTGGTGGGAATAGTGTTTATGTACACTCCTATTAATTTGTAGTACATAAATCACTATTGAATTAATATTAGAAGAGAAAATTGAATGCCTCAAACTTTTAAAAAATATTTATTTAGTTAGTTATTTCCTTTTTGTTGCCCTTGTTGTTTTTATTATTGTTGTGGTTATTATTGTTGATGTAGTCATTGTTGGATAGGACAGAGAGAAATGGAGAGAGGAGCAGAAGACAGATGGGGGAGAGAAAGACATACACCTGCAGACCTGCTTCACCACCTGTGAAGCGACTCCCCTGCAGGTGGGGAGCGGGGGGGGGGGCTCGAACCAGGATCCTTATGTCAGTCCTTGTGCTTTGTACCATGTGTGCTGAACCCACTGCACTACCTCCTGACTCCCTACCTCAGACTTTTTAATGCACAGACCATAGGCTAAGTCTTTGATATGCTCACTCTCTTAAAAACTTAGACCAGGGAGGACAGAAGCAACCAGTGGCATAGCTATATATAAATAATGTCAAAGGACACAAATTATGGTGATATCGTGTATGATACAGCAAATCCTAACAAAGGGATATTTCAAAGTTAAAGCAATTGCCAGATAATGTGACTGTAGCAATAACTATCTATTATCTTCTTAAACCCTTCTTCTTCTAGCGTTTGCCCTTCTTCCGTAGCCAGTCAACAGCATCAGGAGCTGCTTGTTGCTGGCTTTGAAAGTGACTAGGATCCATGTGGATTCAGTCGGCTAGGAAGGATCATCAGTTTCTTAAACCCTAAGACAGCAGGAACCTCCTGCTTCCTCTATAAAGCCTATATTTCCCCCAGTCCTAGAACCTCTACATAGTGGCTTACTTTCCCACATCTTTCTCTCAATTAATACCAAATTATATTGCATCTGCTGATCCCAACCTAATTAATGCAAGTAGTACCACCTCAGCATGCTTCACTTCAGACTATGTCCAGAGACGTCAGGCGTCAGGCGTCAGAGACGTCAGGCGTGGAATGTCTCTCCCATAGCTAAGTAAGCAGCAGCCCAGGTTGGCTCCAGTCAAGTTCTCTCCAACCCAGAGAGCACGTGCATGGGAAGAAACACCTGCAAAGCTAGCCCAGCACGCCTTGAGCAGCCAGCAAATCACACTGCCAGGTGATTGTCCCCCAAACCGCAAATAGCCTTAGATCCCATTACATTTGTAAAGGAGAAGGACCCAGACTGTCATCTAGAGGATATCTCTTAGTTCAGGTAAGACTGGAACTGGAAGGTCCAGTCAGTGGACACTGGTTTTGTTTTTAATTTTCTTAATTAGTGTTTTAATATTAATTTAAAAAATTATGGGACAACAGGAGTATGTATATTCCACACTATTCCCACCACCAGAATTTGGAGTCCCCATTCCTTCCATTAGAAACTTCAATCATTTTCCCAAGGTCACAAGCATGTGTTGACTATTATTTCTATAACTCTCTGTCTATATATATGTTTACCCATTTCTTCCATAGCCC